>NW_015635024.1:187930-206758 GCF_001515625.1 Sinocyclocheilus rhinocerous
GATTTCTTGGCTTTCAAATAGCTTGAAAAAGCGCCGTGCGCATTTTATTTTCACTTTCAAATTAGCGGCAATTCGGCTTTGATTCAATTCAAGCAACAACGTCAAACTCAGAACTTTTATTAACAAACCGTATAAAAATACACCATATAGGCCTATACCTAATAAAATAACAAATTACTTAGGCTACACAAAGTTTAAATAGGTATATAAAACTGAAAATCAGCAAACACTGTGGAACCAAATAAATAAGAAACATAGAACGTTTATTAGCAAAACGAATAAGAAAGCTTGGAGGCACGGCATATACACCTTGATGTAAAATAAAATAAATAAAATACACAAAGTTTAAATAAAGTAATCAGCAAACACAGTAGAACCAAATAAATAAGAAACGAATGTTTAAAAAAACTTCCAGTCAATAGGCTTTTCAAAATCTAAAATATTGCCAAACAGGCGCCTTTGCATTTCCTTTCTAAACAATCTTCTGCCATCATCTTGTCTTTCTCACCTCACTCTTGTCAGTCAGCTCGACTCACTCTCCTCACGTGATAAATAAAATCTGACTCCTGCTCCGTGGTGCACTGTCGTTCGCGCACGGTTCGGCACGCTGCATTGAGCGTTTAGTTTTTAAAAGTATCTGTCCTCTAACTGAACTAGGCTAAATGATTTTTGTTACTATAAAAAAATCTAAACGACGGTGGGGGGCGGTGCCGCGGTAGGCAAATGACGTAACCGGTGTTGCAGCTTAACACCGGTATAACTGAAAACACCGTCTATCGCAGCAAGCCTATTACAAAGCCATTGCCTAATTAATATTCCTGAGTAGTTGGAGCTGTGGCTTAGTATTTAGTGCATGTTCTCTGGCACATTGTGTTGTGGTGCTCAAGTGTGATCTCAGTTGGAATTTCTTGATCTCTCCATAATTTCCTGCCATTTTTCTCTCTCTGTGCTGTGTAGGGAAGGCGCTGAAAACATGTACTACTTCTCGACCCTGGCGTTGACATTGAACGAGCTGGAGGAGGGTGTTGCTCCCACGGATAGCAGGAGGCGGCCGGACCAGCGTCTAATGGAGCAGGGCCGCTGGGAGGAGGCTAACGCTGAGAAACAAAGGCTGGAGGAGAAGCAGCGCACTGTCCGCCGAGAGAGGGAGCGAGAGGCCAACCGCGCCGCCAGCCCTTCAGAAGAGGGTAAGGAGTCAGCGGACGGGGGTAAAGTGTCCTTTTATTTGTCTTTCTACTCGTCTCTCCTCCTTTCTTCCTCCTTCTCGGCGTCTCTCGTTCACTCCCGTGTGTCTGTCTCTGTCTTTCCCTCAAGCTCTCATTGAGGACGCCATATCTGACTCGCCTCTAAAATGCAAGTACTCCTGTTCTACTTCCTTTTTCTTTTCTCTTTAATTGTCGTCGTCTTCTTTTTCTCCCATCTCACACAAACACATATGCAGTCACTGTAATAGTGCTTATTTGCATGACATTAAAGGAATAGTTCACCTAAAAATGAACATTTTGTCAGTTTGTTCCAAATCCACATGGCTTTCTTTCATCCGTGGAGCTTTTCCGTAGAATTAAACAAAGGGACTAAAACGGTTGCACTCCAAATAGTGTTATTTTGATGTCATTGATATACTATTATAGTATTTTTTCCCCCGTTTTAGTAAGTCTGGTTTTGAATTTTTTATTCATTTATTTATTTACAAATTTTAGTTTGTTTTAGTTAATTTTGTTGTGTTTATTTGTCGGTTTCATTTGTTTTTTAAATGTATTTATTTAGATTTTATATTATTACTATTATTTTATGATTTTAGTTATTTTTAATTTTAGAAAGTTTAGAACTTTCACTACACTAAATGAAAATTTTAAATTTTGCCATTGCAACTAACTGAAATTAAATTTAAAAAAAAATATTTTTTTTTTAAAATGTTATTTCAGTTAGCATCTATGTTATTTCAATTAATGCAAATGTTTTTTTTTTATATATAGTTTTAGTTAACACTGGCTCTAAAATGACAAGTACCAAGTACCATAAAGTATTAGTACACCAATTTTGTAATACTTTGGTGCTATTTTTCTTAGAAAATTCACCTTTTGTGTTCCATGTATGAAAAAAAACAAAAAAAAAAAGTCTCATTGAAGTTTGGAATGACATAAAGGTGAGTAAATGACAGAATTTTTATTTTGGGGTGAACTGTCCCTTTAATATCCAGGAGCACTTTCCCCGCCTTCATTATGCCATTCACTCATTGTATTCTTTCTTTTTTTGTTTTTGTCTTAATTTGCATCCCCCTTTTTAATTTTTGACTGCTCGTCTCTCAACTCTGATCAGCCGAAGAAGTCGAGATTGCCAGTGAGCCCTCTGAGACCACTTACAAAAGCAAGTACCATCCCATCCCTCTCTCCTAATAACACTGTTTCTCGCATTTATCATCCAATCATCTTCATTTTCCATCTGTCTGTCCCTCCATCAGCTGACACAGATGAAACTTCCTCCGATCTTTCGCTATCAAGCAAGTAGCCGAATCAACACTGAAGTGTTGTTTAGTTGTTTTAGGCTGTTTTCACACTTGATTTGATTGTTTAGTCTCGACCCGAGTTTGATTTCACCTCTGCAGATTTCTTTTCTGATTGTATCTTGCTGCATTCACATCATCAAAATTGATGCATCAACAATACAATTTTATTATTTTTTTAATGCATTGCTTTCAAACCAGTTATAAATCATACTACTCCTTATGAACCCTATCCTAGATCACGTATTTGAGGCAATTTAGCTGTGAAAACACTGCTAAATAGAAACAAGCAGATAATTAGACTTAGTTCTTATTTGAATTAATTCTTGCATCATGCATTTTGAAACATAAGCATTTTAAATCACATGCCTGTGCATGTATTTTACTTCCACTAGTGGGCAGAGTGAATGCATAAATTGTGAATGTATATTAGACAGTATCATAAACAGAAACTACAGTCAGTGTTGAAGTCCATTCCATGTGAATCTTTAATTTCTTCAATTCACTCCTCCCGTGCATGCTAACATCTCTCTCAATCCTCTTCTCTTGCCTACATCCCTCCATCTTCATCTCTGTGCTTCTGCAGCTGAAACACTGCACGGCTCACACCCACCTGCATACTCAAGCAAGTACTACACACATGTTCACTTCACACACAGATGCGTACAAAGCCAGTGTTTGTAATGAAGTGGAATTATGTAACTGTGGAATAAAAGTGGAAACAGTTGTTAGAGCTACATTTTTACAATGTATGGGGATCATGTTATACATTATACAGCATAATACATTTGTTGCTAACAGCACAAGATCCACAATTCATGTTAATGTATTCATAATGTGAAACTTATACACTCTATCACAAACTATCGATTATCACAGACAATTACACACACACGCATCATGTTATACATCACACACACACATTATAAAATGGCAGTTGTGGGATCAAACTTTGCATTGTGCATTTGTGAGCCCCTCACTGGAAAAGACCCTTACTGTCTCGTTATCTGTTCTGTGTCGCTCTAGTGGAGGGTCCTTATGGAGCTCCAGTCAAAAGCAAGTAACATTCACCCAAAACCTTCCAGCCCCTCCATTTCTCAGCTAATAGGGCTAGGCGGTATGATCAAGCAGAAAACCACAGTTTAACAATTTAATTGACATGTCATGCCACTCACATTCAGTGTGAAATAGTAGGTTATTTCCAATATATGCATACCTGTGCTTTAATAAAATATAATTGAATATTTAATAATGAATATATAAATATACAAATGAAATGTACTTCAGTTCATTTAAGAAGTAAAATAATGAAAGATCATAACTAAATTTAGAAATATTTGTATAATTGAGTTAGACATTATGTTCTCGTAATTATGTAATTATTCTCATATAATATTTAGGTTACACTTTATATTATACATTTAAAAACTGAGTAATATTATTTAACTACGTGTTAGGGCTGCACGATTATGACAAAAATCATAATTGTCGATTATTCCCTCCCATAATTGTAATCGCGATTGGAAATTCGATTAATTGTGCAGCCCTACTACGTGTACTTACTATATGGTTAGGGTTAGGATGGTTTGGGGTTATTTGCATGCAATTATGCTTAATTTATTGTTATTATAATAGTACGTACATGTAATGTGTAACAAGGTCACCGTAAAAAAAGTGTTACCAATATTTAATGTATATATACATTTTTATTTGGATGGCCTTTTGCTTTCACACCAATTATAAACCAATCTAAATAAACCCTATCCTAAACAATTTAGGTACTTATTTGTAAAATAGGTTATATGCAAATATATGTAAAATAGGTGTGTGTGTGTGTGTGTGTGTGTGTGTGTGTATATATATATATATATATATATACTGTATATATACACACGCACACACACACACTCCATAGTCAAATGTGCTGAAGTATGTATTATTTGCAAAGAATTTTGTGCAGAAATTAGCATTATGTAATATATAGGTTCATTTTTCAGCAAAAATAACTGCGTTCTTATATATCCTTCCATTACAATATAAAGTTTCACCATGTAACTTGGACCATATAAAATGTTGGTCATGCCGCCCACCTCTAAATGTTACCAATATTGTTTTCCTCCTTTTGTTCATTATTTTTTCTCCTTAGTTGACCATGTGCTTCTCTTAGTTCCTGTTTTATCTGCCTGTTGTGTAAATGTAGAGAGTGAGGTGTGTTGAATCAGAGATTGTAGGTGATTTGTGTTTAGTTTAGATTGAATAGTTTAGTCAGCATTTGTCTTGTAAGCTCCAGGCTATATTTGAAATAGTTTCCAGTAGTTTTGCAGAAAAGACTGTAAAGGCTCTATTGAGTTACTTGCGAACTCATGTACCTGCTGTTCTTTAATTAAGTGACCGTTTGTTTGCTTTTCTATGTACATGTTTGTTTTGTTCGATCAGGTGGTCACCAGGACAACTACAAGTCGATGTGGTTTGAGCAGCTCGTCGACCCGGTGACAGGAGAGCCCACGCACATCTACAAAGGAGGATATTGGGAGGCCAAGGAGCAGGGCAACTGGGACTCCTGCCCGGATATCTTCTGATCCCAATCACGCACATGCCCCGCCGTGCCCTCACTGTCCCGTTTCCCAGAAAAACAAAAAACCGAAAGCTCAATCAGCTGCCCCCTTCTCTTTTCCCGTATCGTAGTATGTCGAGATACGCGTTCTCTCTTTCGCCAGCCGTGCTCTACTCAGTGGACAATATGGAACACCGAAATGGTTCGGGAACGTTCTCCCGCCACCATCCACTGTGTGTCTCTCTGTTTTCCTCGTGTTCACAGGATTATTCAAACATAGGGTTCGTGGTTCAGTAAATGCTAGAGTTAGGAAAACATATCCTTTCCCGCTCCACACATCTTCCTCAAGCTGTGGACGTCACATCCTTAAACATCCGGGGGATACGAAGGCCTGTTTGATTGCGTGTGTGTGTGTGAGTGTGTGTGTGTGTGTGTGTGAGAATTAGCGCATGTGCGAGTGAGTTCAGAGAAGCGCTGTATTGCTCGTTCTTTTCATTGAGCGTGTTTGTGTGAGAGACGTAGTTTGAGAGCTCGCCTTGGTTTATGGATTTTAAAGGAATGGTTTGCACAAATATGAAAGATCTGTCACTGATTTCTCACCATCTTTTTTTTTTATTTATTTTTTTTTTTTTTATAAATATGCAGCTCTTTTCTATTAATGTTAACATAGAATGACCACTTGTCAAACACCATAAAAGTATCATAAAAATAGTCTATGCGATTTGTGATGCTATATTCCAAGTCTTCCGTATCTATATGCTAGTTTTGTGCAAGAAATTTTACACTTGTTCTAACTGGCACAGCAATTACGACACACAAGAACCAGTGGTGTTTTAGAGTCAATAACCTTTCGCAATGAGATGTCAGATCTTCAGTGGAGGGGAAGATTATTATTGAGTAACAATGTAAAGTTCAGTCTTTTCCTCACACTGAGCCATTGTATTACTTGAAATATAATGTACAAGTCGTATGCATCATTTTATGGTGCTTTTAAGTCTTATTTTGGTTCTTTTTGTAGCTTGACAGTCTGTAAACTTCTACAAAAAAACCCAGTAGTTTTGTTCATGAAATCTCCACTTGTTCGAACTGGTACAGCAATTACGACACACAAGAACCGTTGGGATTTTGTTGCGTCAATGACTGTCAAACCGCACAGTTTTTGAAACTATTAGCAAATAAGATTTCAGAGCTTTGGCAGATGGGAAGATTATCATTGAATAACAATATAAATGTAAATCTTTTCTCTCGCACTAAGCCATTGTATTACTTGAAATATAATGTACAAGTCATAGGGATGACTTTTTGGGTGTTAAGTTAAATAAGTTTAGGTCTAAGCCTATAAATTGTTCTACAGAAAAAAAACACCATGAAAGTATCATGAAAGTTGTCTATGCGAGTTGTGACGATATATTACAAGTCATCTGAATTTATGATAGTTTTGTGCAAGGTATTCTTCATTTGTTCGAACTGGCATGCCAATTATAAAACGCAAGAACCAATAGCGTTTTGGAGTCAATGACCGTCAGACCGCACAATTTTTGAAACACTTCACAAATGAGATGTCGTAGCTTTGGCAGATGGAAAGATTGTCAGTGAATAACAACGTAAATTTCAATCTTTTTATATTACTTGAAATATAACGCACAAGTCATATGCTTACTTTTATGGTGATTTTAAGTCATTATTTTGGTCCTTTTTTACAACCTATGAACTGAAAAAATCAACTACGTGGGTTTGAATGACCCAAGGGCGAGTAAACGATGACATCAATTTCATTTTTGCATGAACTATTCCTTTCAATCCCATCATATCTGTACAGTTCTCTGAGGGACAATGGAAGCATCATTCTGATATTCTTACTAACACTCGCTAAAATCACTTAAAAAGACTAATGAATTGTCCAGAGCGTGTTTAGAACCTCTAGAACAGCATATCTGTTGATGCTCGCAAGAGGTTGTGCTGCTTTAAGCAGGAGAGCCACATAAAAGCATCAGTGTAGCCAGAGGAAGACGCTGCACTGCTTGAATTTAGCTTCAGTGTTTGAAACTGACAAGTCGCTGTGATGTGTAGTGTACGTGACACTGAAGGATCTACCCGTTTGTTGATGTTTCCCCTTCAGCTTGGGCACAGATGCATTATGGACCACTCTTGCTCATGTGGGAAGCGGTGAAGAGAAGGACGGTGTCCACAAACTGAGGCGCTCGAGTGTGTGTGTGGGGGCACTTGAGGTCAAGGGAGTCTCAAACCTGTGTGTGTGTGAGATCATGAGTGACGTATTTGGGGTTTGTTGTGTATTAGTGAAACTAAAAAAGGAAAATTGCATTTTATTTTCAAGTGTACTTAAACACATGCGTGGGGGGCAAAAAAAGCAAGAATACAGCAATGCAAAAACATTGCGGATATTTGTGTATATATATCAAATAATGAAGTAAAATATTCATACTATTAATACCAATCCTTCTTATGCTGACACTGACAGCTAGAGTTATAATTATGATGGTAATTTTGATGTAGTTTGAGGGTTCAGCACAATTATTAATTTTTTATCTTTTTTTTTTTTTTTTGTCTGTTTGATATGGGAAGCCACGACACATTCTTGTTTTCTTCATATCAAAGATAAAACGTTTGCTCATTGTCCTTGAATGGATTCAGACTAATGGAAATTTGATATATATGTATATCTATCCCATCATCCTCCTATTCCGTTAAAACAGCAGTTTCAATGTGAATTCACAGTTTTACTGCTGTTCGTAATAATTGCAGAATCTATTTTCTTGGTTTGCAGTCTTTTATTTGTACAACTGTTGAACTTGTTCTTTCTTCATTTGATTTCTTTGACTGTCATTCCTCAAGTTTTCCTCACTACCGCTGGTTGGCATTCTTCTTTTTGTTTGTCCTGTTGGTGTTGTCCCTCTCTTGGCCTCTGATCATTGTGTTACAGCACAGAATTGCTCTTGACTGTCGTCATGGTGCAGATGATAGTGAAATAAAAGCTGGTTTGAAAAGGAAATGATCTAACAAACAACAGTCTGTCACGTCTGTCATTATGAATTACCTTTTGCATATTTTGCAAGTGACTGTTCTTAAGAGATTATCACTGAATTGCAGTTGAAAAACAGTACGTTTCGGTTTCCTATCTTTTGCTCTGAAGCAGCACCACCCTTTTTACAGGAAAACTTTTTTTTCTCTCTTCAAGTTATGCTGCTGAAGCAGGCTTCTCATGAGATTTCTAGACCTGAATTTTTTTCGTCCTAGTTGTTCTGCTCCAAAATATTTCATTGGCTAAATATTGCAAGATATTCATCAGTTAGTGTTTTTATCTTATTAGAGAAATGTGCACCCCAAGTACAATTCAAAAGCAAAAAAAAGAGAAAATGAGTAAAATACACTTGGCTAACACAGTCAATGAAATGTGCCTTGGTAAAACGCTTAAATTGATGCATATGATTTCTCTCTTTTTCTTTCTTTTAATCTAGAAATGTACACTTATGTTTGACTGATTTCTTTGTGTAAATGTTTTAGGTCCTAACTATACTATTGGAAACAATTTACAACATTTAACTCAATGCACACCAGTGTTATTTTAGAGTATTTGATATTGTATTTATTAATATTTTGTATTAGGTTTAATATTTTTCTCTTTTTTCAACTTAATTTTTATTCTTATTTTTTTTAGGAACAAATTTAAACATGCATCGCATATATTTGTTCTTACATTAGTTTTTCCATTTTCATTTAGCAATTTGGTTGTCTTTTACTATTTTTTTTTTTTTTTAAGTCAGTTTATAACACCGATCACCTACGCACACAAGCATTCACAATAGCATAGTCATATTATGTCAGTATACATATATAGCATATATATAGTGCAAATGTTCAAATATGCATTAGAAAAGCAAAATAGCTTTTTTATTTCCAGAATTCCACTCTGCATTAAACATACAATGCAATGTGGTCATGTGACGTAGCATACTAATACTGTTCCAAATACTATTTTAGTATACGGTTCATACTGTGCATAATTCATAATAAATCAGAAAAACTAGTAGGCTACTCCCTTCCAACCAGCTTAAGTTTCAATTTCCCAGATGTGAGCTTTTCAGAGGAGGCGTGTCTTGAAGGAATCATTTTAAAAAGGACTTAATCGCCTTCCTCTGCTGTCCAGTGAGATTAAGTGAACTCAACTCACTACAGATCGATAATCGGATCACTGCAAGAAACTTGGAGGATCTTTCTTCACCATACAAGGTAAAAATTAAGATATTTGTGTTTTCCATAAGAACAGTACACAGTTATGATGCCTTAAAATCATGTGTTTTTCTTACACTTTTTAGACGCATTGTCTGAGACACAGAAACATCAAATATAAATTCACCCATAATTTCATGATAGACAACAATGTTCATTTACAACATTCTCAAAATGTCTTAATTTTTAATGATAAAATTTCAAGAGAAAATTTAAATATGGCCTTTTCTCAGTTTATACTGTTGAAAATACTGTTAACAGTCTTAATTTAAAATGACCATCAAAAGTTCTAGAAAAGTTTTGAAGAGAGAGAATTTTTTTTTTTAACCTGTGGTGTGATGTTCTCTTTCATCATCTCGTGTTCGAGATGTTTGAGATCCACCTATGGGAAGGTCATCCGTGCCTGACCTCTAAAGAAGCATTCAAACGCACCAAGTCTGGCTTGACAGACAGGAGTGCGTGCCCAATGGCAGGTAAGGGGCCGCCCCTTAACCGAGCGCATAAAACCCTTGCACTTACACAGCTCGGTTGGATTTAAAACTGCTTGTGTCTTCAGGAGGACAAATCACCAGATCAGCCTCCGCCAGATGTGACAATCTTTTTATTCAGCCTTAGGTTAGTTGTGTTTCGCATCCTGAGCCACCCACGCTCTCTTTTGTCTTCAGGCTGCCCGGCTATTTTCATTATCCCACCTGCTCCCCTTTCCACGGCTGCCTGCCACAGATTTTTCTCAGTTTTTCGTCGGTATGTTACTCTCTAAAATGGTTACTTCTCCCAGGGATAGCTTATCACGGGCCTGTGTGGCCGCTAAGGACCCTCACCCGTCGATCTCTTTGCCTCACGCAAAAACGCCCATTGTCCGATGTTCTTATCGCTACGGGATGAGGATGCCCGGCCTCGGCGTGGACGCACTGGCCCACCCTTGGCCCAATGTGCTGCTCTACGCATTTCCTCCGCTCTGCCTAATATCTCCTACTCTGGTCAGGGTGAAATAATAGAGCCTGACTCTGATTTTGATAGCACCCAGGTAGCCTAAATCTCCATAGCTGGCAGAGATAATTCCTCTTCTGTATGCCCAGCCGTGGCCCCTCTCATTACGACACAGACCCCCTGTCCCAAGGGAACGGGGAAATCTACCATCCTCACCAAGACGGTGGCCCTCTTGAGAGGGCAAACTTAAACACATTGGGGCTCCCCCCACATGTTGTTGCTACCATTCAGAATGCTAGAGCCTCTTCTACAGGCTCCCTTTATGATTGCAAGTGGTGTGTGTTTGAGGAGTGGTGCGAGGTTGTTGACATTTTTAGTTTTTTTTGCAAGACCTTATCGATGGTGGTAAATCCTTTTCCACTATTAAGGTCTACTTAGCAGCTATCGACAGGACCAACCCTTTCAGGAGGAGTAATCAGCTCTTCATTTCTTGGGCCCCCCCGAATACGGGGAATCCCATTTCTAAGCAACGGCTCTCTCATTGGCTCGTGGAAGCCATCTCTCTGGCATATGAATCTTAAGGCGGTGCGGCCTCCAGAAGGCCTCAAAGCTCACTCCACTAGGGACATGGCAGCATCGTGGGCTCTGTTCCCTACAGGACATTTGTGCCACTGCAAGCTAGGTCTCTCCACATACATTTGTCAGATACTACCAGCTTGATGTTACCCAGACATGTTTGCCTTTTATATTTAATCCTTTTAAAAAATTAATTTGCCATAAACATGACCATTGAAATGAAGTAGGCAAAAAGAGTGATTTCAAAGCGGTTGAAAACATAAATGGTGATAAATAACAGCATCGAAAATGCACTTTCCCTTCAAACATAAAACTTGACTGACTGGTTTGTATTTACTGACTCATTGTATGGTTTTACTATTATTCTAAATATTTCTTCATTGTCTCTTTCTCTCACACAGTCATCCATCATGGTGAAAGGCACCCTGAATGAACTGTCCCAGCTAAAAAGCTCTGGCTTCGGTCAGCCACAGCCGAAACATGGCCTGAACCTGTTGTACTGGTTTGCTCATGACTATATCCACGTCAGCAATGGTGATATTGTCCCGAGATTCAAGCCTCAGAATGGAGACTTTGGTTTCCACAAATACCAAAACAAAATTGAAGAAGATGATCACATTGTGCCTATTCAGAATCTCCCATACTATGAGGTGGGCAACCTGAACGCTCAAGGAGCAGACAAGCTCCCAGATTATGTCAGGGCAAATTACAGCAACAGAAATCCCGACAGCAACAAGGATCGCATTATTGTGCGGCGGGACGCCAATGGCAGCTTCAATAGGGTGTATTTGACTGAACACAGCGACCCGAAACGATTCGACAGCAACAGAACCTACCGAGTGAGCCAGGGCCTCCTCAAGATCATCAATAACATGAGTCGAGAGCTGTATCTCTCTCAGCTCTCCAGCACTCAAGAAGATCATGTCAGATTCACACCACAGAGTCGTTATGAGACAGCGCCTGACAACAACTCCTGGTGTACCATTCTTTGAGCCATTCAAAGAGTTGCTGACATTAACCTGCTTTCATTATATCCGTGATTATTATATACATTTTATTATGTAATGGTGAATTGATTAAAGCATCTATTAGTGATGGGCGAGTTCGAATAACTGCTTCACGAAGCTTCGAGACCTTTATGAATCTTGTTTCGGATAGTCACGTGATTTCAGCAAACGAGGCTTCGCTACATCCTACTGTTTTGAAACATCTGTGGTTTGAGGATGGTGTTGTGTTAAATGCATTAAACGTGTGGTTATAAGGTTGTTCTTCTGTGCATTTACATGACTTTAACCAGCAGATATCACCAGCATGCACTGGTTCGATTGAATCGCTTCTCCCGTCACTGTTATTAATGTTGTGTCAACTGTTATAATCAAATTTGGATTCCTTTGCTTTTTTTCCTGAGTTCTATTAAATGTGTGGTTTCTCTGGCTTGGTTTGAAATAAAATGACTTTGGGAACTCATAATTCAAACTGTTCTTTTTTGTTTGTGCAAATTAGTCTCTTTTAGTATCGTACGTCTGCAAGATGTCTGTTAAAGATCTCTTCATCTGGAAAGCATCTGCTGTGTACAAACATCTGATAGACGTCTTTAAGATGTCAGTTTTACATACATTCTAAATCATAAACATCTTAAAGACATCTTCTAAACGTCTGTTTGACATCTGATAGGAAATGTCATAGACATATTGCAGATGAGCAAACACTCACCTAGCTGATGTAAATGCAGACGTCAAATAGACGTCTCCATGATGTACGTCTGCTATCAGGGTAGTATCATACCTTACAAAAACAGGTAGCCTATGCCTACAAAGAATGTGAGGAAGACATGGTTCACACAATTTTCATTCCTTATTGAGTATTTCTGATGAAACGATTTTAGTGTTAAAGGGTAAGCAATAAACAGAAACGATTATTCCATTTAAGGCACTATTGCCTGTCAGTTTTTCTGCTATAAATGTCTGGCATGAAGCAGCATCAGTTTCTGTTTGCAGAACTTTTCTCCACCCACAAAAGCCATTATCAGAGTGTGAACACTCCCATTACGTCTGTAGGATAAAGTGTACCCATTTTATTTGTTTATGTAGATGATTTGTATTGCTTTATTAGTTACAAAATCAGGTTAGGATCATATATAGCAGTATCTTTGGCCTCACACAAGACAAAGTTGCTACATTCGAGGAACTGCTGGACTAAACAGTTCATTACCAGAGACACGGTAAGAGCACTGAATTGTCCCAGCTGTTCATTTATTTACTTAAAATTATTTATAATCAAAAAAGCTGGATTATGACAGCAGATCTTGACTGGATTTTACTTAAAATTTTACTCCAACTGCAGATTAAGCCTTCATTTTACCGCAAGATTCTTAGAGGATCAGTGTTTCTACTGCTACAGAAATCTTTCTGATCATATTTCTGTGCAAGTGATCAATGCATGCAAATGGTCAGACTTCATTTAGCTGATTCTGAGAGAAAATGTTCAAAGTGAGCTGATATTACTACAATCTTATTAATAGCTGAAAACCCCATCAAACGAGCCTAAATGTTTAATAAATGATCATTCAAAGGGAAGTGGATCTATTGAAATTTATGCTTAACAGGATCTCCCATTCTGCAGAGTTATCCAATGAGGAAATGGGTTGATTTCATTGAAGTTTGACTGCTTTTAGTACTTATGTTCCTTCTTAGTTTTGCATGTTTCATATTAAAAATATACCATTCTTTGCATTACATATGCACTTTTTGTTTGAGTAAAACCGAACCTGTTCTTTACATTTTTTCCCAACAGAATTTTTAGGATCATGGTGCGAATCCTGAATCATTTGTCTGATCTGAGAGAGACCAGGTTTGGTCAGCCCTGTCCCAGACACGGTCTGAAACTGTTGTGGTGGTTTGCTCATGATTGTGTTCAGATTGACTCCAATGGTCGTATGACTGCACAGTGTGACCCTGCAAACGGAGCGTTTGGTTTCCACCGATTCTATAACGTTGGTGGACTTCTTCCTAAAACTACTCTACCATACTATGAGGTGGGCAACCTGAACACCCCTGGCTCACTGCCTCATTATGTCACTGAGAATTACACAGGATGGCAGCAGTCAAGCTGGTCCTCTGCTCTAATGTGTTTCTGCAAGTTTCACTTTCCATAGTATGAAACAGCAACAGACACACACACACATACATACAACTTGTAGGACAACTAGTGTGTGCTATATAGTGTAGTTACTGTCATGAGTTCAGTGACATCAGCAAACATGCAATGCTGTCATGTCATATAAATGAAGCAGTCAGTGCCAGAGACATAGTTTGGCTTCTACAAGGTAAGGTGTATCATTTTTTTTTTATGTTTCTATATACAATACTTTTTATTGATTCTGAACTGTGTTTATACTTTCATACATAATCTTGGAAGGTCAGTTTTTGTGATCAGTGATCAGTATCTGTAAATGTATTTTATCTTGTTTTTTTTAGCCTGCTGTTTGGTTTTGGTCAGTCAAGGATGAAACAGACTTTAAAGTGCTGCTTTTGAGAGAAAAAAAATCTGCTGAATAGATTCAAGATTCAAAAACAGAGCTGAGAGTACTCTACTTTTATTGGTATAGCTGAAAACCATCAAATTAGCCCAAATTTTTAATAAATGAACATATATACGGCAGGGGATTTCTAGAACTTTATGAATAACAGGTGTTCCAATTCTGCAGACTTAACTAATGATGAAATTAACTGATTTAAACAAAGTCCTGATGAAGAACTGATATTTGTCCCTTCTTGGTTTTACATTTTGCAGTTTTTTGTAATTGTACATTAAAATCACAATATTATAACATTTATTGCATTAAAAGTGCACTTTTTTTCAACAGGATTGTCAGGAACATGGTGAGAATCCTGAATAATTTGTCCGAGCTGAAAGAGACCAGGTTTGGTCAGCCGCGTCCCAGACACGGTCTGAACCTGTTGTGGTGGTTTGCTCATTATTGTGTTCAGATTGACTCCAATGGTCGTATGACTGCAAAGTGCAACCCTGAAAATGGAGCATTTGGCTTTCATCGATTCTATAATAAGGAAAGACTTCTTCCTAAAACTACTCTACCATACTATGAGGCGGGCAACCTGCACACCCCTGGATCACTGCCTGATTATGTCACAAGAAGTTACACGGGACAGTCGGACAGCAGCAACACAGATCGCATCATTGTTTCCTTTGACTCAAGATGGAAAAGATTTGAGAAGATTTATGTGACACAGCACTCAAATCAGGTGCGCTTTGACCAGAATCACACCTACTGTGTTAGCACTGATCTTCTGAAGAACATTAAAGAGTTGAGCCGTAACGACTTCCTCAGAGAACCCACGAATGGTTCTGAACGTGTATCCATAAGCATACCGTCAGTGCAGACTAACACCTTTCAGAGTACTAGCAATGAACTCATGAAGAACATTCAAGAGTTGAGTCGTATAGACTTCCTCAGAGAACCCACGAATGGATCTGAACGTGTATCCATAAGCATACCTCAGTCGGTGCAAGACAACCAGACAAACACCTGTCAGAGTAAGATATGCTGCTGTGTGCTGATTTGCTGCGGTCTGCTGATACCGCTCATTATTGCTACTGCTATCTATGCTTTGTTAAAATGAAATAGTTTTCATCTGCTGCTGTTTGTTATTCTAGCTCATTTTGAAACTGCATGTTGCAGTTTGTTTCTTTTGAGTCAGTTGCTTATTTAAATGAAATTTAACACATTTATTATTTAGAATAATATACAATGTCGAGGGTTGCATGTTTATCACAGCATTCTTTTTAATGGTTCATTGCAATGATGTAAATACATTTTAAGATTTTGGATTTTAGGATTTTTTTAAGATGACATCACATCCCAATCATTGTCTTGATTTATAGTCATTTCTGTATTCATACTTTTTGTGCTTATTCTTTGAAATATACTCTTTGTATTACCTTAAAAATCCAAAAACCATTGACTTGTGTTTGTGTGATTTAGTTTTTTATTTAACCCCTTCGGACCCTGCATCCATTGAAATGGACATCACATGATTTTTTGTTTAAACCAATACAATTTTATGTTTTCATAATATGAGCAATACCTGGTCACTGATTGGTCCCTGATCAACCAATCACAATGAAGATATGACTCCTAACTTAATCTGATTGAGCTACAGGCATCACAAAAGAGAGACATGACTAACCAACTAGACAAAAAGAGGAGGAAGTCCACATTTGACCATTTATATGCAGATTTATGTTTATGGTAGCCTCATCAACTTGCACCTATTATAAAATTAAGACTATCAAATGATAATATTCAAAGTTATTTTGAAGATCTTTCAGAGTTGCAGAACACAGAATTGTTTTTTTTTTTAATTTAATGTCCATCGCAATGGACATCAGGTCTTGAAAGATATCAGCAGCACCTCATGAATTAGGGGTAGGGGCGTGTTTGTTTTGGGGATTTCAAATGTCAACATTGGCTACCAGAAATCGCTTACAATCGATTAATTGATTAAAAAACCACAGATGCAGACACCAGACAAGACTCTGATCAGCAAAGCAAGAGCTCAGGGAAGAGACTGACGGTGCGTTTCCTGAAATTGCTGAATTTTTTTCAAGGAGAAAACTGAAGTCATTGCATTTGGAAACAAAGATGCAGTTCTCAAGGTGAATGCATACCTTGACTCTAGGGGTCAAACAGCTAAAAATCAAGTCAAGAATCTTGGTGTGATTCTGGAGACAGACCTTAGTTTCAGTAGTCATGTCAAAGCAGTAACTAAATCAGCATACTATCATCTAAAAAACATTGCAAGAATTAGATGTTTTGTTTCCAGTCAAGATTTGGAGAAACTTGTTCATGCCTTTATCACCAGCAGGGTGGACTATTGTAATGGTCTCCTCACCGGCCTTCCCAAGAAGACCATTAGACAGCTGCAGCTCATCCAGAACGCTGCTGCCAGAATTCTGACTAGAACCAGAAAATCTGAGCATATTACACCAGTCCTCAGGTCCTTACACTGGCTTCCAGTTATATTTAGGATTGATTTTAAAGTACTTTTACTCGTTTATAAATCACTCAATGGCCTAGGACCTAAATACATTGCAGATATGCTCACTGAATATAAACCTAACAGACCACTCAGATCATTAGGATCGAGTTTGTTAGAAATACCAACGGTTCACACAAAACAAGGGGAATCTGCTTTTAGCCATTTTGCCGTCCGCAGTTGGAATCAGCTTCCAGAAGAGATCAGATTTGCTATAAACATTAGTCACATTCAAATCTAGACTCAAAACTCATCTGTTTAGCTGTGCATTTATTGAATGAGCACTGTGCGATGTCCGAACTGATTGCACTGTATTTTATGTATATGTTTGTATGTATTTTTAACTGTCTTAAATTCATTTTAAATCAATTTTTAAATCATCTTCAAAGTTTTTTAATTCCTTGTTTTATTTTTGTGATTATTATTTATTTTTATGATTATTTTACTTTATGTTATGTAAAGCACTTTGAATTACCATTGTGATCGAAATGTACTATATAAAGAAACTTGCCTTGCCTTACCCCACCTTTAATTGTCCTGTTGTCATGCGTTTCTCTTTCCACAATGATGAGCTTCTGTTCATCACTACAGCAACAGACACACACATACAACCTGTAGGACTACTAGTGTGTCACTATATAGTAGTCCCTGGTTGCTTTGTTGCTTTGTTGCTTTATCACTATAGATATGTCCCTGTGAGTTCGGCGACATCAGCAAATATGCATTATCAATGTCACAAAAATGAGGCGGTCATGAGGTTGAGGTTTTCCACGTCTGCTGTACTTTCAGTTCCCTAGTTATGTGAAAAGTAATCACTCCTTCTGTAAAAACTAGGCTATCTTTATTTTAATCGTTTAACACTTTGAGAAAAGAAAATAAAAAAAAAATAAAAATTTATGTACTAAAAGTCAAATAAAAATCAATAGGAACCGTTTTAATTTCTGTAACAATTACATATTTTCTTTTTATTTTAGTAGGTCATTTAAGAGAATGGACTTTATTATTATTATTATTATTATTATTAACTTTAGGTTGTAATTCATGAGCCAGGTGTAGTCTTGTTGAAATGATTAGACCCAAGTGTGTGTTGGTCACCGCCCACTGGCAGAATTATGAATAATAAACGGAGTGCGTGCGCTACACAGACGCAGATCCTCCACAGCGCATGAATAAGGTACAGTATTATTCTATGTTCTTTTTGTCTGATTTGTATTGCTTTTTGTTACTAAGACCAACTTTAATTACATTAGAATTATATTGCTGTTTAAATATGCCTTATTAAACAACGACAAACACAAACAGCTGTGGCGGAAATGTTTTGCGTTGATATTCTGCCTGCAGTCTGTAGCAGATGGGCTGAACTGTGAATGCTTTTAGAGAGAAACGAAACCTACTGCGTCCACTTGGTCCAATAAGACTAGTTTGGAATAAGACTAGATTGAAAATGGCTGTAAAACTAATAGACTAACTAACTAACTGACTAACTAGTGTATATACCTATACCCAGGGTGCGATTTGTGAAAAAAAGCAGAGGGAGGGATGATTTTGAAAACTTTTTTTTTTCAGAGAAAGGCTTTACAGTAACCTAATGTTAGTGTAATCTGTTAACAAAGCACATCATAAACCCGTCTTTTTAAGTACCAGATAATGTGTGTCATGTCACAAAATGTTTTAATACGACTGAAACTGTAGGCTGTTTAACGTGATCACAATTTAAAGGGGTCATATGATGCTGCTAAAAAGAACATTAATTTGTGTATTTGGTGTAATGAAATGTGTTTATGCGGTTTAAGGTTAAAAAAACACATTATTTTCCATATACTGTACATTATTGTTTCTCCTCTATGCCCCGCCTTTCTGAAACGCGTCGATTTTTACAAAGCTTATCGGTCTGAAAAAGCGAGGTGTGCTCTGATTGGCCAGCTATCCAGTGCGTTGTGATTGGCCGAATACCTCAAGAG
>NW_015635024.1:206965-216281 GCF_001515625.1 Sinocyclocheilus rhinocerous
CTTTCACAACGAAGCACACAGCGCCTTCACGACATGGCAACAACAATACTACAGCGAGAATTAAAGTTACGCCTTCTTTCTTTGCGTGAATATTTGGGCGGCGTTATGCAAATCTTCCCACATTGTGACGTAGGTATGTGGGGGCGTGTTAGAACGAGCCGTTTTAGGTAGGCGTGGTTAACTCTTAACTTTTATAAAGAATATCTCTTTGGATTTGAGACTTTAGTCTTTGCAACTTTACAGATCTTCTTTATGCACCAAGAGCTTGTAACACTCCAAAGAGAAAGGAAAAATTGAAATCGCATCATATGACCCCTTTAATAAAAATATTAGGCCGATTAATTAATTTCCACGGTTATCCAAACAATGAATAAATTATATAGGAAAGTGAGCAAAGAACATTTACAGGATCAACGGAGCTTTTTGAAACTCCGAATCAGTTAAACCATTGCGTTGCAAAATGATTCACTGTTTCGAAGCGCTCCAAACGGATCCCGCATCGGGACTTCAAAGCGCGATCCGAAATCCCCCCCATCCCCCCCGACATTACTATTTCAATCTTCAAGAAACTAAAGTTTCTCTTTGGCCAACACACAGGAGAATTATTGAGGAAATGAATGACGGCTGATAATTTTAGTGCTCTATTATGATCTCTTCTGAATTTAACAAAAAATTTATTATTATATTATATTATATTATATTATATTATATTATATTATATTATATTATATTATATTATATTATATTATATTATATTATATTATATTATATTATATTATATTATATTATATTATATTATATTATATTATATTATATTATATTATATTATATTATATTATATTATATTATATTATATTATATTATATTATATTATATTATATTATATTATATTATATTATATTATATTATATTATATTATATTATATTATATTATATTATATTATATTATATTATACATGTAATACATAAATAATATAATATTTTTAGGTTATATTATTTAATACATTTTAATAAATTAAAAATACATATTACACTATCATACTTGTGATATTCATTCTTTTTGATAAAGTCCCATTGTCCTATCCTGCAATCCAGTCCTGTTTGTTTGTTTGTTTACTTTCCCTGTCTGTTTTCTAGGCACAAAATGGTCCGACTGAGAACGCTGAATGAACTGGCCCATCTGAGAGAGACCAGGTTTGGTCAGCCGTATCCCAGACACGGTCTCAGTCTGCTCTGGTGGTTTGCTGATGAATGTGTTGAGATTGATGACGACGGCAATATGATTGCACAATGTGACCCAGAAGACAGAGATTTTGGTTTCCATCCATTCCATAATTCAGAAGGAATTCTTCCTGAGACTGACCTACCGTACTATGAAATGGGCAACCTGACTCGTACGGACGACCTGCCTCATCAAGTCACTAAGAATTACCACAGTGATGTACATGAGAGCAATGCGGATCGCATTGTTGTTTCGGTCGCTTCAGACTGGAATGACAAATGTTTTGACAGGATTTATGTGACACATCACTTAGGTCAGGGGCGCTTCGATGAGAAATCCACCTTCCGCATCAGCCAAGGCCTCACTGAGATCATTCAGAAAATGGAATGGTCAGATTTCATCGGGGAGGTGAAGATCCAGCAGCGGCGTAACCGGCGTGCTCGTCGCTGAGTTCGTGTTATGTGTACACGCTCATCTGTGCAGTCTGGATCCTACAGACACTCAGAGTTGAAATCAAACATTCCTGTTCATCCAAAATAAATGCATTTAACAGCAAGAAAAGTCTTCCTGGACCTTTCATAACAAATTACTCTATTTGAATTGTAAATTGATTTGGGCCATAAATGACTCATTTGTGTCATTACTTCGCTCTGGATGAGAAGCTTTATGATTCTTCGTGTGTTCTGTCTGTTTACTTAATCGTTTATCGTTTAATTAATTGTCTAATTTCAATGAATTAAAGGAATTGTTCATCCAAAAATGAAAATTATGTCATTATTTACAGACTTTTAAAACCAAGCCAACCCAGAAAATGTACACTGCAGTAAAAAGAGTGATTTAAATTTATAGTTATTAATAACATAACATTTTATTTTATATTACATAATAAGATTAAATTGTATGACCTTGTGACTCAAAGTAAAAATAAATAAAGGTTTATAAATAGTTATACCAGCTGGGTCACATGCACGTTCATGTTGATCATCCCACGCTTATAGAGCAGGGATGATGTATTTTGTAGGCCCAAACTAGCAATTTAGCTTTTTTTTTTAAGTATGTTTTTGGTTCAATCTCTAAAATAAGGTCTGTGATTAACACAAGCTTATGCTTTTTTGAAAAAATGGACTAAAATGGGTTGAACGTCATCACACTAAACAGGTAAACTCATCTCACTAGTCCATTTGTAATCGCACTCTTGCTTTGAGTTACTATTCCAACTCAAAAAGAGAAAATGTTTTTTAAATAAAGACTGAAATAGTTGTCAGAGGCTTAATGGCGGTGACGAACCTGTGAGTGTTCTTATTTGTATAAAATAATTTATGAAGCAGAGTAAAATGGCTGTAATACCAAAATAGTAATGAGAGGAAATTCATTTAACTTAAAGGGGTCATAGGATGCCCATTTTCCACAAGTTGATATTATTCTTTAGGGTCTTAAAGGGGCCATATGATGCGATTTCATTTTTTCCTTTCTCTTTAGAGTGTTACAAGCTCTTGGTGCATAAAGAAGATCTGTAAAGTTGCAAAGACTAAAGTCTCAAATCCAAAGAGATATTCTTTATAAAAGTTAAGAGTTAGCCACACCTACCTAAAACGGCTCGTTCGAACACGCCCCCACATATCTACCTCACTACGTGGGAAGATTTGCATAACGCCGCCCAAATGTTCACACAAAGAAAGAAGGCGTAACTTTTATTCATGAAGGCGCTGTGTTTCGTTGTGAAAGCAGACAGGTATCTGAGATCGGCTCGATTTGAGAAAGGGGTAAAGATTTTAGTAGATTAACAAAAAACCACTGGGTGGATTTTTATCATTACAGGGTGGTTGTGTACACACACTGCCAACACACATTTCAGTTCAAACAACTTGTAAAAGTGCATGTAGCATTATATGACCCCTTTAACACAAATTTCAAAGTAAAAAAATAAAGAAACAGTTACAGGTTTTGCTTTACTGAAACGTTTATTTATAATTTTGGGTTAAGCATTTCAATACATTACCAAGTAATATAAATGCCAAAAATAGATCAGTCCTTCATATTATAGTAGCTTTCAAATATTTATTGGCACTGTTTCTGGTTTTTACATCTGAACTTCCGTGATAATAAAACTTTTTATTTTGCAGAATCTTCTCACTAAAGATCAATACTTCAACTTTCTACAGGTGCAGCAAATATGCATTATCAGTGTCACAAAAATGAGGCCTAGTTGAAGACATTTTATGTTATTACTAATTCAAATGTGTTAACAACTAAAGATGCATCAACACATTTGACATCAGTCAAAGATTGTGTCAAAATGATGATATTGTTGTATGTTTTTAATTGTTAGATAAATTTGTGAAGATCAACCTCTAATGTTGAGTACAAATAATGTTGAATGTGCCCACACTACACTGTCTGTCTGTCTGCTTCACTTTCTGTTTCCTACATATTCATCTGCTCTCTCCCTCTTCCTGCTAAACTGTGGAAGAACTAAGGTCTTTATTATTTATTCAGCTTTAATTCATATTTTTTCTCTTTATTCATGGGGCATGTTGTCACAAAGGGCCACTATGTGTTCATTGAATTGTACCTTTTTCTTGAGCAATAACAGTTGGAAATGTTCAATAACCTTTTGTAGTCACAATATAAGGGTACAGAAATTGACTTATATAAACCTAAATATTTACTTAAGTATAACAAGTGACATGTATAGACATACATGCTAATTTTAAACACCAATTTATAACGTACAATATAACAAAGTTAATTTTCATGACACTATGCCTTTATGAATGTACTATGATTTATGTGTTTTCTCGTCTTGCATTAGACACACCCACACTACTGTCAGTCTGCTTTACTTACACTTTCCCAGTTACTCCCATGACTATCCGCAGTTGTAGAAAGCAAACACTCCTTCAACAACAATAAATTATCCCATAGACTGGCCTTTTCTTTCTTGCTCAACTTTAGGTTGCCATTCAAAAGTCTATAGTTTCGTTTCACAGAATATTTCACTGATTAGTGTAAGAATTAGTGTGTGTAGGTTAGTTTTTCGCAGCAGGTTTGTGTTTTGCACCACCCACTAACAGAGATATGAAGAATAATTGCTAGTCATCACAGATGCAGATCCTTCTTAAAGCGGATGAACGACAGGTGCAGTATCCTATTGTTTATTTGTCTATTTTATTGCTTTTTGTTAACAAGATCAACTTCACAGACATCATAGGATCATGTAAACTTCACAGCGGATATTGTTGTTTAAATGTGCTTTTTTAAAACTACACCAATAAGTAAAAAATGATGAAAAAATTCTGCGCCAATTGAATAAAATAGAAAATATAATTGGGTGCGTAGATTCAACCAATAGAAAAAAAACTAAAGGAAAAAAGGAATCTGCACACCAAACAAAATGCAATGTTCAAGGTCCGTTGAACAAAAATTTATTACTGAAGATTTACAACAAAAAGAAGCAACAACAAAAACTGAAGTGCACTAAAAAAATGTGACTGTGCACCCAAACAAAAAGAAAACAAAGCAAACGTTTCAGTCCGTGCTGGACTATCTTCAGTGCTAAAGATTACATGGTTAACAAACACTTAAGAAGGTCAAGGCACAAATCAGAGACATCAGATGATGAACTAAATCAGCTGGACAATTAATTGAAACACCAAAGTAAAAAAACAAATAGGGAGCATCTAATGGACAGGAAAAACCCCTATAGAAAGCAGGAAAGATTACTACACTAAACAGCTGTGACATACTATATAGAAAAGCTTTCAGACTCTGATTAGTAATGGGCTGTTGAGTGTTGAATGTGTGTTTAAAAAGAAATTAAACCTAGTTTTTATGATAAGGTACAGGGTATCATTGCCAATTTTAAATGTCATTTTTATACTGTAGTCCTACACTGAACAAAATTATAAACGCAACACTTTTGTTTTTGCCCCCATTTTTCATGAGCTGAACTCAAAGATCTAAGACTTTTTCTATGTACACAAAAGGCCTATTTCTCTCAAATATTGTTCACAAATCTGTCTAAATCTGTGTTAGTGAGCACTTCTCCTTTGCCGAGATAATCCATCCACCTCACAGGTGTGGCATATCAAGATGCTGATTAGACAGCATGATTATTGCACAGGTGTGCCTTAGGCTGGCCACAATAAAAGACCACTCTTAACGGGATGATTGCACGATGCAACCTAGAAGATTTTGGTTTCCATCCATTCCATAATTCAGAAGGAATTCTTCCTGATACTTACCTACCGTACTATGAAATGGGCAAGGCGTGCTGCCTCCTTATGTTTCTAAGAATTCCCACAGTGATGTATGTGAGAGAAACGCAGATCGCATTGTTGTTTCGGTCAATTCAAAATGGAATGAAACCTGGTTTACAGGGATTTATGCGACCCATCATTTAGGTCAGGGGAGTTTTGATGAGAACTCCACCTTCCGCATCAGCCAAGGCCTCATCAGGATCATTCAAAGCCTAAAATGGTCAGAATTCATCGGACAAGTTAAGATCAGACAGTGCCGTCATTACTGAGTTTATATGTTCATCTTTGCAGTCTTTGTAGAAACTATTTCTGTTCATCCAAAATAATTTCCTTTTAGATTAATCATTTTTTGGATTCGGACTGACATGTGCTTTTATTTAATCCCACTGTGTGCTGCTAGCAGCAGCGTATGAAGAAGTCACGATCTGCTGCATCACATGCACGTGTTTATGATGATCATATTTATGCTGTGGCTATATTAATAATTCAAATGGTTGAAAAGGTCTGTGTGATGTTTTATTAGTTCTTGTATTCTGGGCATTCTTCTATTCATGTGGTTTGTGACTTTCTACCTGGCTTGCTTTTGGTTCATGTTTCAGATTATTGGTTTGGATTTATTTGCCCATTTTCTGTGTGTTTCTCATCTCGGACTTTTTGGTCTGTGCTTCAATAAACTTCCACACATGGATGACTGATGTGTAACTAATGTTAAAAATGCTCAAATATTCCTCATGACAAATATGGATGTTTTTAGTGTGATGATAGTAAACATTATAAATGGACAAATAGCAGATAAAATATTATTCTCATTTTCAAATTACTTTCTGTCCTGCATGACATGATTTCAAACAAAGCAATATTGAACTTTTTTTTAATAATACAGATTGTGCTGATCCACATTTTATTCATTTTTGCTTATCTCTTGTATTTATAAAATAGATTTTCTACATTATTTTCAATATGTGTATTGCAGCTAGTCTCTTTTGAATTAATCACTTACTTGGATAAAAGTGTGGATAAATGAATAAATATGATAAAAACATTTAAATATCAATATATGCTCATCATTATATAAAGATAAGTCATGATAATGATGAGCTTTGCATGTTTATCACTGGATTTTCTTAAAATTATTTATATACAATATTTATAAATATTTCAGGTTGAGGGAAACAAGAATCAATAAAAAAAAAAAAACATTAATCTGAATATTGGGGGACGTTCACCTCACAACCTCACAGTTTAAACAGTTTTATCCCATGCTGATAATAAATTTTCATATGAATAATTTATAATATGAAATCTGAATATGAGTGCAAATGTAACACAGGCCCATTATACAGTATAAAGTAGATTTAATGTAAATCCATATTAATGACATACGTTCTCTTTCCACACTGATGAGTTTCTGTTCATCAAAACAGCAACAGACACACACATGTACAACCTGTAGGTCAACTGATGGGTGTTTCTGTAGCATAGTTCCTATAGTTTAGTGAGATCAGCAAATATGAATTGTTATGAATGACGCATTCAGGACCAAAATATGCTACATTTGCATATAGCCTTTATAATCTCTCTCTCTATCGCTCTGTCTCTCTCTCTCTTTCTGTCTATAGGCCTATAGTCTTGCTTCCCACTACAGGGAAGTCAAAGTTGGTTTTGAAAGGACATGCCCTCAGTATCTGGTTCAGTTAAAATGAGCTTTTCATTCTCCTCAACTTTAAAGGTGTCCTATTATGCGTTTTCACTTTTTCAACTTTAGTTAGTCTGTTGCTGTTTGAGCATAAAAAAGATCTGCAAAGTTACAAAGCTCAAAGTCGACTTCAAAAGGAGATATTTTATTTAACAGAAATCACTTTTCAAAAACTACAACGAACGACTCGTTTGGACTACAACGCATATTTTGCTGGATTTGTGATATCACAAATATCGACGAATGGGACGAGACCTGGTTGAGCTGCACTAGAGAAGGCAACGAGTGTTATCACTGTGTCGGAGACACGCTAGCTTTCCCAAAGCAGACTTCCGCATCAGCCAAGGCCTCATCAGGATCATTCAAAGCCTAAAATGGTCAGAATTCATCGGACAAGTTAAGATCAGACAGTGCCGTCATTACTGAGTTTATATGTTCATCTTTGCAGTCTTTGTAGAAACTATTTCTGTTCATCCAAAATAATTTCCTTTTAGATTAATCATTTTTTGGATTCGGACTGACATGTGCTTTTATTTAATCCCACTGTGTGCTGCTAGCAGCAGCGTATGAAGAAGTCACGATCTGCTGCATCACATGCACGTGTTTATGATGATCATATTTATGCTGTGGCTATATTAATAATTCAAATGGTTGAAAAGGTCTGTGTGATGTTTTATTAGTTCTTGTATTCTGGGCATTCTTCTATTCATGTGGTTTGTGACTTTCTACCTGGCTTGCTTTTGGTTCATGTTTCAGATTATTGGTTTGGATTTATTTGCCCATTTTCTGTGTGTTTCTCATCTCGGACTTTTTGGTCTGTGCTTCAATAAACTTCCACACATGGATGACTGATGTGTAACTAATGTTAAAAATGCTCAAATATTCCTCATGACAAATATGGATGTTTTTAGTGTGATGATAGTAAACATTATAAATGGACAAATAGCAGATAAAATATTATTCTCATTTTCAAATTACTTTCTGTCCTGCATGACATGATTTCAAACAAAGCAATATTGAACTTTTTTTTAATAATACAGATTGTGCTGATCCACATTTTATTCATTTTTGCTTATCTCTTGTATTTATAAAATAGATTTTCTACATTATTTTCAATATGTGTATTGCAGCTAGTCTCTTTTGAATTAATCACTTACTTGGATAAAAGTGTGGATAAATGAATAAATATGATAAAAACATTTAAATATCAATATATGCTCATCATTATATAAAGATAAGTCATGATAATGATGAGCTTTGCATGTTTATCACTGGATTTTCTTAAAATTATTTATATACAATATTTATAAATATTTCAGGTTGAGGGAAACAAGAATCAATAAAAAAAAAAAAACATTAATCTGAATATTGGGGGACGTTCACCTCACAACCTCACAGTTTAAACAGTTTTATCCCATGCTGATAATAAATTTTCATATGAATAATTTATAATATGAAATCTGAATATGAGTGCAAATGTAACACAGGCCCATTATACAGTATAAAGTAGATTTAATGTAAATCCATATTAATGACATACGTTCTCTTTCCACACTGATGAGTTTCTGTTCATCAAAACAGCAACAGACACACACATGTACAACCTGTAGGTCAACTGATGGGTGTTTCTGTAGCATAGTTCCTATAGTTTAGTGAGATCAGCAAATATGAATTGTTATGAATGACGCATTCAGGACCAAAATATGCTACATTTGCATATAGCCTTTATAATCTCTCTCTCTATCGCTCTGTCTCTCTCTCTCTTTCTGTCTATAGGCCTATAGTCTTGCTTCCCACTACAGGGAAGTCAAAGTTGGTTTTGAAAGGACATGCCCTCAGTATCTGGTTCAGTTAAAATGAGCTTTTCATTCTCCTCAACTTTAAAGGTGTCCTATTATGCGTTTTCACTTTTTCAACTTTAGTTAGTCTGTTGCTGTTTGAGCATAAAAAAGATCTGCAAAGTTACAAAGCTCAAAGTCGACTTCAAAAGGAGATATTTTATTTAACAGAAATCACTTTTCAAAAACTACAACGAACGACTCGTTTGGACTACAACGCATACATAGCTGGATTTGTGATATCACAAATATCGACGAATGGGACGAGACCTGGTTGAACTGCACTAGAGAAGGCAACGAG
>NW_015635024.1:216601-237536 GCF_001515625.1 Sinocyclocheilus rhinocerous
TCACAACACACACTGGCCCAGCTAACCAATCACAGCACACACAGGATTGCAGCCCTGGGCTGATTTGCACATTGATTTGTGTGCTCTTATTTGCTGTTTTCTTCTTTCTTTTAAAAATAGCAAAGAAAGTTTAGTTAACTGCTGTGTGTTTTGCTACCAAATTTTGGATAGAATCATTTAAATACATGTAAATGCTTGCCTTTATATATTTATTATGCTGAGCATCACGTTTTTTTGAATTGTAAACAAATATTCAACATTTAGAGGAAGCAAATGTAAAACTTTAAGATTTGATATTAAAGTCACCATGAAATAGAAATTGTCACACAATTTTTAATGGCTAGTGCGTTGTTTCTTATAGATGATTTATCCGTGCAAATCATTATTATTATTATTTTTTAAATACAAATGCCCTCGTAATATTTAGTCAAAATATTGAACTACAGGTGCCGTATTCTATCTTATATTTGTCTAAATTTTATTGCTTGTTTGTTAACAAGACTTTACTGTCATTATATGATGTATTTCAACTTTACACTGGATATTATTCTTGTTAAACTACACCAGATATAGACGTATAATGTTACAAAATATTTCCATTTCAAATAAATGCTGTTCTTTTAAACTTCCTTTTATTAAAGAATCCTGGAAAAAAAAGATCATGGTTTCCACAAAAATATATAGCAGCACAACTGTTTTCAACATTGACAATAATAAGAAATGTTTAATGAGCGGCAAATCAGCATATTAGAATGATTTCTGAAGGATCATGTGACACTGAAGACTGGAGTAATGATGCTGAAAATTCAGCTTTGCAGCACAGAAATCAGTTACATTTAAAATTTATTCAAATAGTACAAAATAACATTCAAAATAACTTGACCTTCCATTTCCAGTGTGACTATCATGACTACAGTTTAAAATGTTTATTAGTAAATGCATTCTATTTCACATATTTTTAAAGTACATATTTCACCTTAGTCAATAACCTATCCAAATTAAACAAAAGTTATAGGACACACCCATAAGACACACCCACTTACAATTGCTTTTGTTTCCCCCCAAAATGAGCTTCTCTTCTTCCTCTGCTTCACTCCTGCTAACAAAACATCAACACAGAAGAGAAGATTTCTGCAACTATAACTATATTTGATACCAAAGAGGTACAGTATAGCCTTTGGGTTTTATTCTATTTACTTATTTTTCTGTTTACACTCAAAGAGTTATTTCGGTTGTTACTTCTACTATTTGATTCTTGCAAGATCAGTCATGTGTGATGAATTTTAGGTGTGCTACATTAATAAGCGCTCCATTTATAAAGTTCAGAAATTTAGAACCGGGGCTAGTTGACACAAAGGGAATTTGTCAAATATTAACTTGAAGTTGTAACCTCATAGAGCCTTCTGTATCATATTCGATGTGCAGATTTCTAAGGCATTGCAGAGTTTTATGTGTGTGCAGAAGCGGCTGTATGGAGCTGAATTTGAGGTCAAAAATATAAGGATGAGACCGCTCCACGTCACTCTACTTATTTATGCTCAAAGTTGAGAAGAAAACATGTATTAGAGGAAATGTATAAGTAGTATGCAGGAAGTAAATATCTGGGATGATGACAGTGACATCTCCGGCACCAGAACCATCGCTGATATTGCCTTGATTGAAAAACATTTTCATATTTGTACTTTAACTTTTATAGAGTATTTGTAGGTTATACGCCATCATAATAAACAAAAATCACATTATTAATAAATATATCATTATGTTTTCTCTTATAGTGATAATTTCTTTGTACTAATTTTTTATTTTTGGGCCTCGATGTCTTCATTTCTTTGTGCAGAGCAGACTTTTTCTCTGTAACTGCTTGAGAACTGTCTTCTCACACAAGCTGATAAGCGTCTGATTCCCTTCAAGGTCAAAACTGTTGTCAACGGAGGAAATTTCCACACTTAGTTGCTCACAGTTGCTAGAGAAACTAATTGCAATCAATAAATTGACCTCTATATTTTATAACAAAGTCTGCCTTCTTGGGTATTGATTTATGACGTTGAGTTTGAAAAGACCATGTACAAGTATTTTAAAGTGCTTATAAGATGTCAAATTACGCACTGTAAAACAATGTCTTAGTGGTTTTGAATGTTGATTTCAAACGCCTGCTTCAAAGCCCTTACATTTTTAAATGATGCATTATTATTTAATAAGTAACATTTTATCTTCGTATCTCCATCAGATGAATCCCTTTCCGAAAAAAATCACAACTATACCCCAGCTAAAAGAGTGTGGATTCGGTCAGCCTTGGCCCAGACATGGACTCAAGCTCTTGTTCTGGTTTGCTAAAGACTGTATTTGGGTTAAAGGCGACAACATGTTTCTGGCGTGTGACCCCACGAAGGAAGACTTTGGCTTTCACCTCTTTGAGAACAGATGCACTAAACGTAAAGGGAAACTTCTTCCAGATGTGAACTTTCCTTACTACTTGCTGGGCGATCTGAATTCACCAGGAGCTGATATGCTGCCAAACTACATCAAGGAACACAACACCGGCCAGCAAGACGACAGCAACGCGGATCGCATCATTGTCACCGCTCACGGACAGTGGAGGTTTGGGAAAATTTACGTGACCACGCACAAAGATCAGTCAAGTTTTGATCCATACGCCACATTTCATATCTCCAGGAGGCTCCTGAAGATAATCAGATCATTCCCGAATCCAGATGACTTTCTCCTGACCATTGGCTATCAGAAGCCAGCTTTCCAGATGCTTAAGTTGAGTCTTACTTACACAGCAGCGTATGATAATGATTCCGCAGAGACTGACACCCCATCCCGAAACTGTGTCTGTATCTGTACCATACTCTGAAATCATTTGGGAGGAAAGAAAAGTTGCAGGGAAAGTCTCTTGAGATGTACAGCGCAAAAGTGCACTGACTGAAACAAGCACCAGCTGGAACAAGTTCGCATTAGATTTAGTAGTCTAGATTAGCTGAATAACAGTAGAAAATTTATATGCTTAGTAACAGAAAGATGTGCTCATCTACAGACAGAAATTGTCATGAAGCAAACATGTAACCTCAGTATTTTTGTGCTTTGGCCGTTGTGTCGCTCTGTTCCTCTCATCTGTGAATAAATACAAGCAAAAAAAAAACAAAAAACTGCAGACTTGTCTGGGTATTTGTTGTAAAAGAAGGGCACTATATGTATGTGACCCTGGACAACAAAACCAGTCACAAAGGTCAATTTTTTGAAAATGAGATTTATACATCATCTGAACTCTGAATAAATAAGCTTTCCATTGATGTATGGTTTGATAGGACAATATTTGGCCGAGATACAACTATTTGTATATCTGGAATCTGAGGGTGCAAAAAAATCAAAATACTGAGAAAATCGCCTTTAAAGTTGTGCAAATTAAGTTCTTAGCAATGCATATTACTAATCAAAAATTAAGTTTTGATATATTTACAGTAGGAAATTTACAAAATATCTTCATGGAACATGATCTTTACTTAATATCCTAATGATTTTTGGCATAAAAGAAAAATCGATAATTTTGACCCATACAATGTATTTTTGGCTATTGCTACAAATATACCCCAGCGACTTAAGACTGGTTTTGTGCTCCAGGGTCACATACGTTTATTCAACCATTCTGTCACTAGAGACCTTTTGTTAGTTGGACAGACTGGGTAGAATCTGAGTAAATAGGGTTTTTCACACTGCGCTTAAAGGGATAGTTCACCCAAACACCCGCCTAATATTCAGGCACTAGTTTGGACAGTCGCAGAAACACTGCTTGTAAACAGTCAAAAACACCTGAATTGGAATGAAGAGACCATTTTATTCTTACCTCTAAAACGTTATCATATAAATGGATTAATTGTTAATCACAGGTAAATTATGAGCAACGTGAAACGTGGATTAAAAATAAGTTTATGTTTACGGGGGTTAGAATAATTATTATTATAATTAAAAATGAATTAAAATTATAAATAACTTTTAAATACTTGCAAATCCCTCAACTAACATTTGGGTTCTAAAAAGGCTCTTATAGTGCAAGTGGATGCTCTAAGAATGTGTGTATCATGAAGGTCAGCTGATAAGATGGCTGGAAGAATTGCTCTCATTATATATCACTTTGCTGCAGCACCCTGACTATGGAGGGAAAAGATAAATGACACTTTTTTCCCACAATAAAACCTGCAGAAGCCAGATGTATTGTTATACACTGTGTATTTTGTTGTAGCCCATTTATTGTGATAGGCCAATTCGTTTATTCAAACCAAGCAGCATGAAGCTGGCAAGAGACAGATGATAAAAACGAGCAGAGATATTGTGTCTTTAGCAAAGCTCTGAGAAAAACACTTTCAAGGTCTAAGCAAAAGAGACGGCAATTTCCTCCGTTGACAACAGTTATGACCTTGAAGGGAATCAGACGCTTATCAGCTTGTGTGAGAAGAGTTTTCTCTCAAGAGAAAAAGTCTGCTCTGCACAAAGAAATGAAGACCTACAGGCCAAAAAAAATAAAAAATAAGTACAAAGAAATTATCACGGTGTTAAAAATAAGTCTCGTTATTTCTCGTTGCCACCAGAATATTCTCAGTCCCCTGAAGTAGGCAAACAGACACAAGATCTGAATATGACCTTCCTTCGATTTTATTGTCTCATACAATAGTTTATATAGACTTTTATATAGTTTATAGACCTTTCATCCAATAGAATATAAGCATTACATATGTGTGTCATATAAGATGGGAATATGGACAGGAAGTTCTGGAAGTTTCTGCACCCTGTACTCCAACCGGACTGAACTCAATAACCTTGAGCACTCTTGAGCCCAACCACCATCTTAACATTGAACTCCTGAGAAGATATACATATATGCACATGTATGGAATTAAAGATAGGGACAAGAGAAAGAGAAGAAAAACTCAAGAGATATTTGGCAGAGAGCGTGATATTTTATAACACACTATAAGGGAAAAAATAGTATGTTGATTAAGATTGTAATTTTAGTTTATTATGATGTGGATTCTTAATACTTGTCACTTCTTGGAGATATAGTTTTTCTAGGGTAAAAAAAAAAAAACTATTTTTTTTGCATGCAATATAATAGTGAGAATTTGGGAGGAAAATGTGTTTAAAGGAATAGTTAACCTATATTAGATAACTTTTAGAAAGGTTTTCCAGATGTATAGGAAACTCCACTAAGACCAAAACACTACAAAACCAATCTTTGTATAATAGAAAGTTTTAATTTCATGTTTATCACAGACATCATGTCAAGATATTTAAAAATGAAGAATACCTTTGTTTAAACTCACAGACACACTTGCACAGTCACTCTTTTGCAAACATACATCAAGCTGCAGTGTATAAGAAAAATTAAGATATTAATGTACAGCACAATTATCCTCAAATCTGTGTGCCTATAAATAAGGTCGAATGTTGTCATGATTGAGCCATTTCACAGGGAAACGTCGCCACACGCCGAGGTCCCTTTCCTGGCTCCTCTGCTCAGAGCTGACCCTAATGGAAGCTAAAATACATATACCTGATCGCCTTTATTGACAAACCTATGGACAACAGTTTATTACCATTTAAACATTATTCTTACCTATTGTGACTCTTATAACAAGAAAGGAAAATTGACCTGGCCTCACCCTCCAACACATATCACACATAAACTGCTCATTCACAAATACATTAACAGTCAGTCTCTCAACAACTGCCATCGGCTGTGATCCTGAAAAAAAAGACAAGTCAATCTAAATGAAAGGCCTAAATGACCTGATCTATTCCTTTTTTCCTTCATCTGATCACATCTATCTTACACTGAACACAAAAACCAAACATTATGTCTTCTAGGACTGAATGATACAGAGTATTCATGTTATATTTGTGCTTATATATTTGCAAAAAATGCTTACTTTAATCAAAAGTTCATGCATGCATATATTAAATATATAAATAACTAAAATTTGATATGTATATAAATGTTACCAGCTCTAAAACAGAAGTGCAATTTTTGCATATACATGTATAAATGATGTTATGACTTTGTTAAAAAAAAAATTAATAAAAAATATATAATATATATATACAGTGGGTACGGAAAGTATTCAGACCCCCTTAAATTTTTCACTCTTTGTTATATTGCAGCCATTTGCTAAAATCATTTAAGTAAATTTTTTTTCCTCATTAATGTACACACAGCACCCCATATTGACAGGAAAGCTTAGGCTAAAAATTGACTCCTTTGCCTAGCGCTAATCATAACCTATAGAACTTGCCACATCTTATTCTCTTCACTGAGAGCACACAAAGACCCACTCGTCTGTGATCGTACCTGGTCTTGTTTGTCTTTCTTGGCCAGGGCTGGAAGGTTCCTGGCTATTCCCATGACAACAGCAGCAGCGTGGGGCTGTGGCAGGAAAGGGAGGAGTCTGGAGATAAGGCGTTTCCCCTTACGCACAGACATGATCATCAAGCACTGCTCATCGCTCACTCTGCAGAAGGAAGGAAAGTAGGTCATTACAATCACAAACCTTCAGTAGTTAATACCAATATCAGTGATTTCACGCAGTTCTTGACTACAGCAAACTATCCTGTTTAACAAGCACGTTTATTTCAAAATATGATCATAAAACTATTTCTCAACTAGGTAGACATTGCTACATGTTTCGCTTTTTGCTCATTCAAAAATAGCCGAAAAGTCCTGAATTTCAGTCTAAAGATCCAGGACTGCACTTTGATTTGTTTAAGAAGTCTCGTCACTCATCTGAGGGCCACTGTGAATCAAACAGGCCTGTACTCATGTGGCCCTTCCTGTCGCACTCACCGGTCATCCCACTCTTTTTCTCGGAGGGAGTTGTAGAGCTGCACTGTGTGGGTTTTATGCTGTTCTAGCAGGGCATCTCTTTGGTGCTCAGGGGTCTGCAAGAACTTCTTCTCAAAGTCTTGCACTTCTAATAGTAGACTGTACATCTGCATAACAAAATATACAGGTTATATTGTATTATTATTTGTTGTCCATTTACACATTTTTAAGTCTTGCCAATTAAACATTCAAGTGATTTTAAACCATTCAAGCAAAAGGAGATGCAAAAGATAACTCGATTTGTTATTCTATTGCTGTCTGATTTTCTGTGTACACACACCTGAAGCTCTATTGAATTATTCTATATTGTATTATTTGTGCTATTGCATGTTATTTGTTTATTTATTCTTATTTTATTACTGACTGTTTACTCATCTTTAATGTTTGAACTTTATTCTAGTAAGGCTAATAGTTAATTGCTGTGGTATCAAATTATTGGGAATTGTGAAATTTCACTGGTATCTAAAATGTTTGTGTCATACATAACCTTATTTATTAGAATACAAGGTTACATAGGGCAAAAACAATGAAAAGAGCAACAATTTGTTTACTTATTTGTGGCCAGTGAAAATTTTGGCAGGAAAAATAAATCCGAACCACTTAACTGACTGGTAGAAAAAATCCTTAGCATTGAGCCCTAAATTAGGACTAATAATAATTTGGTCTTTTTTTTGTTGAATTAATCAATCACCTGAATCAGAATAAAAATACTATGGCTACAAAAGCTTTACTTCTCTCCACTCGTACCTTCTCCACAGTGTAAAGGATTTGCCGTCTTTTGTTCCACACTTGCTTTTCCCTTTTTTCCTGAAAAATGACAAAAGAACATTGGTACAAAGAAACCGTACTACAATAACATGCACCTTTTGAATAAACCCTTTATTCAAGAATAAAAATGTATTACTAGGACCAGAGAGTTGTTTTTTGCATTTTTGAAAAAAGAAAAAAAAATGGTGTAGGTCCACTCATAAGTAACCAAAAAATGCATATCATGAACAGCCTCATAAGTGGTTTTATAAAAAGAGTCCATGTTAAAGGGGTGAGGGGAAAGAGTGCTGACCTCATCATCACTGCGAGTGGTCACCACGGCATCAATCATTTTCCTTGGATTGTTCACACTGGAGACAGTGAGTTTTCCTAACGATCCGGCAAACTGCACTGTGACACAATCACAGAGTATTACATAATTTGAACAGATCATGCATGACCTGATAGAAATGCACAATAAAATAAAATAAAATATTAATTTTATTCAATAAATTAAATATTAATTTTGGACCCTGCTTGCAGAACGCCAAGACATACATTTTTTAATAAAGGCCACTTTGCCTTTACCTGGCCGATAGGTGTGCTCCAGTTTAGCCACCTGAGGAGTGATGAGTTTGGTGGTATGCTCCTTCCTGTTGTCTCGGTCCCGCTCCTGACGCTTCTCCATCTTCTCATAATAATTCTGCAAAATAAGAATTGATAACCACTATAAACCAACAATATCTACACAACATTTTACATTTTCTCATATAAAAAAAAAAAAAAGTCAGAAAATAACTAAACCATAAAGGTTGTAGATAAACTTTGATGTCTCAAGCCTTGTCTGAATGTTTAAAATAGTTTAACAAGCTTTGAAGAATTTAAGCAAAGGTTTTCATTTGAAATGATGTGTCAGTCTTGGGTAAATACAGGTAAAAGTGTGATTACCTGGTAATAGTAGTCATCCAGATATGGATCAGTGCTTTGCAGCTGCATCATTTGGATTCTCGCTACCCATTCCTTCTCTCTTTGTGTCATCAGATTGCTGTAAGGATCTCGGTTTTTCCTGTCTCCAACACCTCTCCCGCCGACGTGATCACTGAGCGTATGAGAGACAGAAACTTTTACATGAGGCCTTTCAAAGTGGTGCTTCATCCAGGGAGAGGACTGATGGTACCCACCCCAAGCCTCTGTTCTGCATCCGCTGGTTGAGCATCCTGCGGTGCTGTGGGTGGAGGTGGGTGGTGTTGTGTCGGATGGGTGCGTATCCGAGAGGTGGCCCATGGGGACCCACTCTAGGGCCAGACTGCCCAAAGAACGGCCTGAAACCCCCGACACCTCCCTGTAATAATGGGGGAGCTGGACCACGTTGGAACTGACCGACCTGAAGAGCATAGCACAAGATAAAAAGAAAGTTTGTCATGTTTCTATGTTATGAACATGGAAACTCTAGAATTATTCTTACTAAATGGTGTATACTATTACGGTCTCATTAGCTCACCTGAGAGTTGAGAAGTTGGGCTCTCTGTATCTGAGACAGAACAGGACCAACACCAGCAGGGAACGGAGGATGAGTCAACGGTGAGCTCTGAGAGAATAGATATCAAAATAGATATGAAACCAGATTGTTTTCCTCACTAAAGCAAGTCATACATTACATGTCCCCTGAAGATAGCCCCTAAATAGGCATCAAACTTTGGAAAAAAGTGAACAATTTTGCAATGTATTACAGCACCACCATCAGGCTGTTGGAGTTGACTAATTCTGAACTGATCTGGGACTCACAGCGAGGCTGAGGAGGTTGTTGGGGGACAGACGCTCAGGGAAGGGAGGTGGGTAGCGCAGTGGCACAGAGGCTCTCACGTGAATGGCTGAAGGGTGATTATTCTGAAGAAATAAAACAAAAACATACAGGCAGTGAACCACTTTAATTCAATGTAAATCATTGCATACATATTAACATTCCTTGGGTAAATTTAGAAAAAAAATTACATGTTTTAGTACACTTTTAAAGGGGTCATATGATGTTGCTAAAAAGAACATTATTTTTAATGCATACATTTTTATCTAATGCAACTGTTGTTTCATTAAAATGATGGTTCCTCTGACTGATTTAAAAATAAACTACTACCTATGATTTGACTACATTTTAAAATGCAATTAATTCAAAAAATTTTTTTTTTTAATATTCCAAATTTTTTAATGGCAATGTAAGATTGGACAGGATGTCATCTTACCTGCTGATTGTGGACTTGACTCATGGGCTGTTTCGGAGGTGTTCCAATAGGTACAGCCCTTACAGGTGGACTTCCAATCACAGGTGAGCAGGAGCGAGGAGGTGGAACCCTTTCAGACAAATCTCGGCCTTCTTCTCTGCTGAGTGCGGGAGGCCGATTCGGAAGCCCAACCTCTTTGATAATGGACATAAGCGTTTTGTCCTGAGTAGTGAATCAAGAAGTTTAGAAGAACAGCACAGAAAGACAATCAAGCAAACTCGAGAAAGCTTTTTTTCATATACACATGTGCTTTACCTCTTTTTGAGTGAGTAGTCCAGAACTAACAGGACTGAAGCCCATACTGTTCTCCCAAATACTGTGAGAATTTATCTATGGGGGGGAAATATTGGCAATTTATAATGAATATTTAGATCAGTAAAATAAATATCAGTGACATATCTGCATTGTTTTCTTTGACGCATCATAAAATAAACCTAAGCATGCTGCTAATTTTACCTGAAGGCTCCTACATATGTTTAAACGCTATTTTATTCACCTTAGTGCATTTAGGGCAGACTAAACATAAAAACAATGAAGAAAACGCAATTCGAACCTGCAATTTCCAAATGCTCATTGCTATTTATTAAAGGGGTCATATGATGCGATTTCATTTTTTCCTTTCTCTTTAGAGTGTTACAAGCTCTTGGTGCATAAAGAAGATCTGTAAAGTTGCAAAGACTAAAGTCTCAAATCCAAAGAGATATTCTTTATAAAAGTTAAGAGTTAGCCACACCTACCTAAAACGGCTCGTTCGAACACGCCCCCACATACCTACCTCACTATGTGGGAAGGAGAAACAATAATGTACAGTATGTGGAAAATAATGTGTTTTTTTAACTTTAAACCGCATAAACATTTCATTACACCAAATACACAAAACAATGTTCTTTTTAGCAGCATCATATGACCCCTTTAAAAAAAACATAAGATTCCTTGAATCTAATGAATATAAAACATGCATCAAGTTCCAATAAAGTGGTCTCTGTAATTTTCTGTAATTATGTCTATGGCAATATGTATATTTGTTTAATAAATCCCAGCTTCGGGATCTGTTGTATATCTGTTATGATTCTATGCACACATTAAAATGTACTACGCTTATATATAATTTATTTAAATTATAAGACATTTCTTTCATTTGATTGAAAAGTAGACTACTATTTATAATCTTGAGATGTTAATATTTAAAAGTTGATGAATGCTTTACATTAAGGCTGCACGATTTTGGGGGAAAAAACTAATTGTGATTTTTCTGATAAAAATGGTGATTAAAACGTAAAAAAAAAAAAAAAATTACATTTTTTAGAACTTTAACAATTAGAATTATTATTACTAAATAAAAATATTAAAACAAGAAATATTACCACTGTAATTTTAATTTGAAGAAAAGTATAAGAAAACTATTTTTCAAAAAAGGTATTTATGAAAACACCAGATTATGAGTTGCTCATGTAAAAGCACACAGTACTGTGCTTCACTCTGAAATATATAGCAAATATATTTAATTAAATCAGTCTTTCCAATACAATAATTCGTGTTTTGGCTTTATTTCAATTAATTGTGCAGCCCTATTTTACATGTGGCAAACATGTAACATATTGCCACACCCTTAAAATACCTGTCTGTTAAAGTTACCTGCTGCAATCCACACCTTGATGACGGCATTTTCATGTTTACAAACAGATTTGCAAACTAATTCATATCAATAATGGCTTAATATTATGGTGATACTATCACACAAACCTGTGAAAGAGGAGCCGGCCCTTTGTGCATGACGTGCTGCTGTTGTTGGTAGCTCCGCAGCAGAGACGACTGTCCAGCTAATGCCGAGGGCTGAGGAGTCTGACCTGACAGCATCAGAGGAAGGTGAGATCTGTCCGAGCTGGCGGCACCCACTCCAGCAATAGCAGGATCCGAGCCCAAGATGAGGCGAGTCAGTGACTCCGCAAGGTCACCGCCACCCCGTTCATCTATGTCAGGGTAAAGCCGGGAGGAAGAGGAGGGTTGAGGAGGGGAGGAAGAGGAGGGTTGAGGGGGGGCCGAAGAGTGGGCATTGCTGCCACTGAGAGGGAGATCAACAGAGGCGGCGTCGCCTGCTCCATGCAGCCCGTCTCGTACTTGTACATCAAGCTCTGCGAGGCGGGCATGCTCCTCCTGCCAATCATCATCTAGAGAGGAAAACACATGAGGTGATGCTACAATCTGATATGCCAGTGTACCGTTAGAGTTAGACAAAATACATGCATAATGTATGCATATGTTTTCTATCATATCTGATACATCAGGCTTTTATGGCTCATATACTATGATACAGTGAGAGTATGGAGCTCAAACACTCCAATTTCGTTCAGAGGCCCAAACTAAACAAAAAAATGCAATTTGGTGCAGTTGCTGGTATTTATACCAAAAAGTAACAAAGTTTTGATCAGTGAGATCTTACATACTTAGATAAAATGCAAATAAATATCAGTTGTCACACTATATTTCCCAGTGATGTGTCTTAGTAAAATGATTTTTAAGTGCTTAGTTTTGTGAAGTTTTTATTGTGGAAAGCAAAACATATAAAGCAATGCATGATGACTGAAAGATGGACAAATAAACCTTCCTCAATAAACCTTACATTTTAACGTGATTTTTCTAAAAAATAATGTATGGTTAATCAAGTAATCCTAAATGCTTTAGTCCAATAAATATTCTTCTTCAAATTGTGAAATATTAAAAACAAAACAAATGCTTTTCTTATGTTTACTTTATAAAAATCAGTAAAGATTTCACAGCAAAAAGACATGTGAACCACAACCTTAAGGTGGACGTTTCTGCAATTACACTAAAATGCCTTTTACTTGCTAAAAAAAAGCACAAACTATCAATCAGTGATCAAAATGCATGAAGACTGAAGAAATAGAAGAAAATAGACTGCGTACAAAACTTTTTTTCAACGGTTTTAATCATATTTTTAATTTAGAGGCATTAGAAATCCATGTGTCAAATATGATACAGCAGGTTTTGTAGGGTAAATTCATAATTCCAGGTGTAAGGAAACTTACCGATTGCACCTGCACCGAAAGTGTCATCATTGAACTGGTCAATTTCATCTTCTTCCTCTACCAACCCTTCCTCCTCCTCCAGGGTGCAGTCATCGTCAAAAGACTGCAAAACAACACAGAGGCAATACAGATTAAATATATAAACTTGCAATATGTCATAAAAAATAAGAGGGATCTATGGAGGTGGAAAACATAGTCGTCTGGTCTTAAGGAAAGATGCTGCTGTAGCCACATACTGTGCTTCTGCTCACCAAAAACCAACATGATCAGTGTTGGAGAACATTAATCTTAATCATCCAGGTCCTTTATCAACTAAGATGTAGCACTTCTTAGAAACTGTTCCCAATACTAAGGATGCAAACTGCAGTAACATTTAATGTTACAGGAAACTGCAAATAACCAGGAATCTTACAAAACCCCTTTGCCCCGAAAACAATTCTTAGAGTGACGAGATAAACTAAAAATGCTTGGAAAATGAAAGTGATCGCAGTGCGTTTACGTTGCATTGGCCGGTTAGTTGGCGAACTAGCACGGCCTCGCTAACATGCTAACAAGGCCAAAGGTTTAATATCACACATCTGCGCCACACTAAAAGCAAAACAGCAGGTATTTGCTAAGGACAGTTGGCTATTATAGATTTCACGAAGCTTGTACGTCTTGTTCAATATCAAGACCAGAGGAAACTGACGGTTAGGCCTCACAAACCATTTTAGCTCGCTGACTGGTAACGTTAGTGTCGAAAAACAAAGCGGTAATTTTACATCGAAATCTGAGTGCAAATCTACTAAACGGCACTTTTCACATTACTTTTCTTTGAAAATAGCAATTTCGACGTGCACTACGTAAAGAAAGAAAACATTTACCTGAATATGGAACATGTGTCTGTGTTATAAAATGATCTCGTTTGATTCTGCTGCGCGAGACGCCGCGCGCGCTTGATCAGCACACAAGTGACCATTACATTGCAGTTTATGTGTTATGAAAGATCCAGCTTCCTGTTGGTGTATTTTGGTTAAAAATCTTGTTAAAAATATACAAAATTGGGATGTAGGAAATTGATTTCACTCTATGACAGGAAAGGAATCCTGTTCACATTCCATTGGGTTTCTTGACTAGGAAACATAGCAAAGTTGTTATGGTGTAAGAAAAAAAATTAAGAAAACAAAAAGCATAATGGTATTATCATACTTACATGACAATGTGAATACTATAGTATATGAATAAGGTATTATTTTAGCAACTACAAAGATTTGTGTCAAAAGTCAAAATAGAATCATTCCCAGGAAAATTTTGATAAATAGACTTACAAACTTTTTTTTTGTATGGACGGTCTCAAAAGATATGTGGCAATAAAATTAACGAATTAACAGCACAGACAGCATTGTTTACCGGTATAAAGAACAAAAAATATTATAAACAATATAATTATAAGATGATTAGTACACTATATCATATCAAATGGATTTGTAATGTATCTGCTAAATGACTAAATGTTAATGTAAATGTATATCATATGAAATATATTAAATGAACTAAAATGTCTTTCAAGCAAGTGGATTTTTAGAGTTTTTTTTTTTAAGAATTCAAATATATATCAACACCTTTATGAAAATAAAACAAAATGTAAAATTAATATAAATAAAATATATATATCTTTTTTTTAAATTAATGAATGTAAAATTTTGTAAGAAAGTAATAAACGCGCAGATTTATTTTTTTTATTTTTTTTTATTATTAATGCTCAAACAACCATCAGCAAATAAAAATGATAGACAATGTCAACAAAATAAAAGAAAAGAAAAGAAAAGAAAAAAGAAAAAGGGGGTGTTTAATACATAATAAACTGAAAGAAAAAAAACAATTCGAGGCTTAGGCTACATGTCATTAAAGAAGAGTTACAAACAGATAACGTTTTTAAAGCTTTTTTGTTCTTAGACAATTGGATCAATGAAAGGTATTGCTCAAATGCTTTCATTTGAAAAATCCTTATTTGAACTTCTTCTGCTCTCCCGGACAAATAAGGATTTTTCAAACTCTGCTGCTCTGTGTTTCACGGAAACCTGGCTGAAAGACGCCATTCCGGACAGCGCGTTGAGTCTGCCGGGCTTTCAGCAAGAGAGAGGTCTGGAGTGTGAATATGTGCATCTGTAATGTGGAATTTTGCAAGCGCAGATTGGTTTGCATTTCCCTTTTAGTGTACGAATGACGTCACACACGTCTGAAATCTCGCGATAGTCTGTGGCGGGCCCGTTTTGCGGGAACAGTGTCAACAGAAAAGCCGGGGGCCGTGGATGACGCCTGGTGTGCTTGCTCTATTTGGGCAATAGTTTGAAACTTCCCAATCAAACCTATATACTTATTTTAAACGGAATTACTCGTGTCCATAGCGAAATAACGGAATTAGCCAGCCCATCATGTCCCAAACAGACAGCAGCATGGAGCAGCAGCAGCGGGAAGAGCCGAGCCAACTAGACTCGGCCAGTCCGGCAGAGGTGAGCGCTTCTTTCCCATCATATCCCACTTATAATTACATACCAGCTTATTTGGGACCTTAAAACACAGACTGATGGCGCTGGAAACAAAGCGCCGATGAACCATCTGAGCGCGCCTCTGAAAAAGTTTTTGTTAGCATGTAACGTTATTGTTTCTGCTCAGATGAATAGATGAGCACATCGGCGTCCATTTTCACACTCATAACAACATTTGATCACTTTTTACACTGGCAAATTGGCAGATTTAGGGATAGGGTTAGAGAGATGGCCGGTTTGATATGTTGTTGTCGTCTGAATAAACTTAATATGACAATCAATGGTGTTGATGTTTTGTTACTTTAAGAACGGTAACATTACTTTAAATTGACCACGTTTCGCTACATATCGGTCAGGCAGAGATTTGTATGGATTGAGCTCCAGTTATCCATTTGCTCTCTTCTTTTTGTGGACTTAATTCAAAATAAATGTTCCGTTCTGTGGGTTTTCATGTGACGTTCCTGTGGTGCGAGTCTGAACAGGAACCGTCGACTCTGAACCCGCCACCGGAACGCTGCGATGCCACAAAAGTTATACTTGGTTGTCGTTTAGACGTATTTTTAAATCAGTGTGCTGCTTTTAGTAACTGCGTTCTTAAACTGAGCTAATATTTGAATTAAAGTGAAGTTCCGATTGAACGTCTAGTATAGCGGTAACGGTCGTCAAAGAACAATACTTGCATAAGAATCTTCAGGTTAAGCTTTCCTATTTTGTTACCAAACCTGTGTTGATATGTTGAGGTCATTTGTATGCTCGTGTAATTGTTAAAATTGACAAATATCAAATGTAGGCATTTAAAATGTATTTTTAGTTTTCAGAAAACAGACTAAAAATGTAGATGAAGTAATCGAGCCCTCATGGGCGTATGCAAAATATTGTCCAATCAAATGCTGCTTGAGTGAAAATATCCCTTTCCTTTCCTTTAAAGTCTGCATGCAATTAAACGTTATAACCTATTTTCTAAATGCATGTTATAGATCTTATTGTGAACGATTCAGCCATGTATTTTCTTTTTTTTTTTTTAAAGTTTGACCTCAGTATTTTCTAAATCAAAATGTCATAACTTGATTAGATGTACATCACAATACAGAAGAATGGATCTGTCACTACTTCAGTTTCTTCACAAACTTCCTGTTTCATAGGAAATGTCAAAACAGGATAAGAAACAGTCCATCAATCTTGCCTTTTATATTTTTTTTCCAGCAGTTCAAGCATAAATTACATCATTGTTTCTCTTTAAGGATGATGCTTCAGAAAATGGTCACGATGAAGCGTCGGATACCGCAATGGATAGTGAAGCGCAGTCGCCATCACCTCCCTCGGCAAAGGAAAAGGACCAGCCGGGTGGATATGAAGAAAAAGTGGTAATGCATTTAGCCTTCCATAACAATCAAAGTTACTTGAGTTATAAATGCGTATTACAGTTATGCAAGAATGTTGACCCATAATTTGTTGTGACATTGTGTGTATTGTTGACTTCTACTGCTTTGTTTCAACAGCAAACAGACCGGACCAACAGATTCGATTACCTCCTAAAGCAGACCGAATTGTTCGCTCATTTCATCCAACCAGCTGCCCAGAAGACCCCAACTTCTCCTCTGAAGATGAAGCCTGGCCGCCCTCGCATTAAAAAAGACGAGAAACAGAACCTGCTCTCTGCTGGAGAGTGAGTTTGCCCACTCTTTTCTAGCAGAATTGGTTTCAAAAGTATTTTTCCCATTTGTTTTCTACATAAAAATCGTGCTGCCAGTGATACCACTTATTAACAAATTTATGTTATTAAAATTATGAGATTAATCAAAATCAAAATAAAATCGCGATATGGCTTAGTCAAGTCACATTAATTTCTATAATGCTTCATACAATACAGATTGTTTTAAAGCAGCTTTGTTATTCAGCTTGAGTCAGGTCAGTTCAATAACGACATGATGTTACAAGATTTACTGTGAATATTATTAGTATTTTTCTTAAATACTACTTTTTAATTTTTTTTGTACAGTCAAATTATCTTAGAATTTTTTTTTTGTATTGTATAATATTTTTATTATATGTATAGTCAGTCACACAGTTTTGGCCAAACTGTGCATCTTTACAAACAAACAGAGCAAAACTTTAAAAATACAGTTTAAATCAGAATTGCAATTACGGTTTTTGTTCTCCCCATAAATCATGGTGCCCTAAATATTGCATTTATTATTGGTTCATTCATAACTCCAATAGTGTCAGCTCCATGTGTTAGTAATGTGTCTATCAGATAGTCACTCACTGCTGACTGACTGTGCGTTCCTTTTAAGTAACCGCCACCGTCGGACTGAGCAGGAGGAGGATGAGGAGCTGCTGAGTGAGAGCAGCAAGGCCACCAGCGTTTGCACACGTTTTGACGAGTCGCCTTCCTGTGAGTTAAACGCACATTAAAACACTTCATCTCTGTTATAAACACCTAGAACAGTGTTTTTAAATGAAATCAGGTCAATGGCCTCTTAGTAATTTCAAGGAAAGCTTATTGTGGCCAATGAACATTTGTTAACAGATGTGAAAAATGGCAAACTGAGAGACTACCAAGTCCGTGGACTGAACTGGCTCATTTCCCTCTATGAGAACGGAATCAACGGGATCCTTGCTGATGAAATGGTATGACTCCACACATTGATTCATTGTCCTTTTATTAGTAAACATAGAAATATCAGATTGTTTGAAGGATATAATTGTTGATTCCAAGCCTGTAAAAGTTATGGAAACTCCTAGAGTCTCTCAGCTGTAAAATATTTCAGCAGTCAGAATCTGGTTTTAATCTGTGTCCATTACAAATGTCTCGCACCTCTTGTCTTCTCTTGTCCCATCAGGGTCTTGGTAAGACTCTACAGACCATCTCTCTGCTGGGCTACATGAAGCATTATAGAAACATTCCTGGACCTCACATGGTTTTGGTGCCCAAATCCACCCTGTATAACTGGATGAATGAGTTCAAGCGTTGGGTTCCCTCTCTACGTGCTGTCTGCCTCATCGGTGACAGAGATGAAAGAGTAAGTAGGGGTCTCCATTGATCTTATTGTGAATTAGGACTTGAAGAACCCTTTTTCTTCAACTTTTATGAATTCTGGTCATCTAATAACTCACTTCTGGTTGCAGACGGCTTTTTTCCGTGACACACTGCTGCCAGGAGAATGGGATGTGTGCGTCACCTCCTATGAAATGCTCATTATCGAGAGGGCCGTCTTCAAAAAGTTCAACTGGAGATACCTGGTCATTGATGAGGCTCACCGTATCAAGAATGAGAAATCAAAGGTCTGTCTTCAGCATGATTTTACCACAGTCAGTTACTGAATGATTGTGAGTCCCTGGTTTCCTCTGGTCTAAAAGTAAACTAGTAAAGTTTGCTCTCTCAGCTTTCAGAGATAGTGCGAGAGTTCAAGACCACAAATCGATTGCTGCTGACTGGAACCCCACTACAGAACAACCTCCATGAGCTTTGGGCACTGCTGAACTTCCTGCTGCCTGATGTTTTCAACTCCTCAGAGGTGCCACTTCTTTCTTGCGTACTGCCAAAAGAACTCTGGCATATGCACATGTTGTTATGTCTATCTTGTCTATCTTTTGAAATTCTCTATTTGCTGCTGAACCGGTTATGAATGCATTTTGTCTTTCCATTTTGTGCAGGATTTTGATTCTTGGTTTGACACCAATAACTGTCTGGGAGACACAAAACTGGTGGAACGTCTACATACTGTGAGTTGATTTTCCTTTGACTCCTATCTAGACATTTATAGCATGAATCAGTGGGTGAATCTCATGAAAATATGTTTGTTAAAATTAAATAATTAAATAAATAAAAAAAGAAAATTATATGTGGTCCTAAAACAGGCTTAATTTTTGTAATGCAAAATTTTAAATGTATTTTTTAAGTTATATATAAAGTTATATAATAATGTTTTCTTTTATTTTAAATTTAATTAATTTATTATAAATATTGAGAACGTTAATAAAATATTTAGAATGAGAGAGAATATATTAAGCAAAATTTAGTATAATTTTAGTATAAAGTACTAATAAAATACTAATACTTTAGTATTTTAGTATAAAAATTTAGTATAAATTTTAAATAGTTATTTTTTAAAATATAGTTTAAATATTGAAAATGATAATAATAAAAATATTTATTAGTGAGAATAGATTAAAGCAAAAAAAGTGGGAATATATATATTGTATATGTATATATATATATATATATATATATGTATATGTGTGCTGATGCAGCTCAGGAAATGCTGCAATCACCCCTACTTGTTTGATGGAGCGGAGCCTGGTCCCCCCTACACCACTGACCTCCACCTGGTGGTCAACAGCGGAAAGATGGTGGTACTGGACAAGCTGTTGCCGAAGCTGAAAGAACAGGGTGACTACCATACTGCAAGACATGCTTCACAGGGGAAAATGTTAAAATGTCTTGACATGTTGCTTTTAACATGCCTCTTTTTATTCCTGCAGGTTCCCGTGTGCTGATCTTCAGTCAGATGACCAGGGTGCTGGACATTCTGGAGGATTACTGTATGTGGCGTAACTATGGTTACTGTCGTCTGGATGGACAGACTCCTCATGAGGAGCGACAGGTATGACAATGATTTCGCATGATATGCTCCCTTAACACAGTACTTGCATGCATAAGTGTTTTAAAAACAAGACTTTCTTGTTGCACAACACAAGTTACAGACAGCCATAAATATGAATTGGCCTTCCGTCATGACTGAACAGCTCGGTAATAAATAAGCACAAACGAATGAGATTGATTGATAAAGTCTATAACATTCTCCTCATCTCCTCAGATCTCCATCAATGCCTTCAATGAGCCCAACAGCTCGAAGTTTCTGTTCATGCTGAGCACCAGAGCAGGAGGTCTTGGTATCAATCTGGCCACTGCTGATGTCGTCATCATCTACGACTCGGACTGGAATCCTCAAGTGGATCTTCAGGCTATGGTCACTATGCACACTGACCTTTTTTCTATAAGTCTATTCTATGTTGTTGCTTTGATGTTTGCACTCGTGTAGCATATTGCTTTTCTCCCTTTGCCAGAACTGATTAAAAAGTCCTTCTCTCCAAAAGCAGCGTCAGATCTTCTCTGGAATGGAGTGGTAATTCATTTTCATTGGATTTTCTTTGTTCAGGATCGTGCCCACAGGATTGGTCAAAAGAAACAGGTGCGCGTGTTCCGTTTTATCACAGACAATACAGTGGAGGAAAGAATTGTGGAACGTGCAGAAATGAAGCTCCGCTTAGACTCTATTGTCATTCAACAAGGTAAGACGTGAAACAAACGGAAGCTACAGTACTTCTAAATAATATTTGTAAATAATAATGTAAATAAATAATAAAAAAATAGATATAATTATAATATTTTAAAATATATCGTTAAGATTTTATAAAATTATTATTCACTATATCTAAATCTATCTGTCTATATATATA
>NW_015635024.1:247137-259847 GCF_001515625.1 Sinocyclocheilus rhinocerous
AAATTATAATTATAATATTTTATTACATTATTAGTCACTCTTTTTTATAAGAAATTTTCTAATTCATGTGACTGCGTATATATGTATGTATTTATAAAATGAAATGTATTAATATATTTTATATAATATATAAAATCTTATGTAAATTATACATTTTAAAAATAACTTGGTCATTATGTCTTCTAATTAATGCATCTGTGTTTTAATAAAAATATATATTTTTTTATTATTATTATTTAGTTTATTTTTTATTATAATAGTTAATACTGTTGCCTCCCAACAGGCAGGCTGGTCGATCCAAACACAAGCAAACTGGGAAAAGACGAGATGCTGTCCATCATTCGACATGGTGCCACTCATGTGTTCGCCTCTAAGGAGAGTGAGATCACCGATGAAGACATTGATGCCATCTTGGAGAGAGGAGAGAAGAAGGTAGGACCTGATCTAGGGAAATTACTTCACAAAGCTAAACTGAAATTTAAAAGCGAAAGAAAGAAATGTTCTTTATAACATTTCTAATTGTTGTTTTAGACCATGGAGATGAAGGAAAAGTTGGCTAATCTTGGCGAAAGCTCACTGAGGAACTTCACCATGGACACAGAGAACAGCGTGTACAACTTTGAGGGTGAAGATTACAGAGAAAAGAAAAAGGTAATGCATTACAAATCGCAACAAGTACTTGTCATTATAGTTTGGGGTTGAAAATGATAGACTGATCTGAACTCCCCTCCTCCTCAGGTCATCACTAACTGGATTGAGCCACCCAAGAGAGAGCGCAAGGCCAACTACGCTGTGGATGCTTACTTCAGAGAGGCCCTTCGTGTCAGCGAGCCCAAAGCACCAAAGGTATTATTAGCCCTTATGCTGTTGACCGGAATCAGCATTTGAATTGGAAACCTTAGAGCTGTCTTAATGGACTTTCTCCTGTTCCCTCAGGCTCCCCGTCCTCCCAAACAGCCCAATGTTCAAGACTTCCAGTTCTTTCCCCCTCGGCTTTTTGAGCTGCTGGAGAAAGAGATCCTGTATTACAGGAAGACTATCGGCTACAAGGTGTGTCTATATTTTGAGCTTCAGGTTGGGGTCAACAAAATTGACACTTTTTTTATTTTTATTTTTTCCTCAAAAAAAAGTCTCATATGCACAACTAGGCTACATTTGTTTGATCAAAACTATAGTATAATACTATGAAATTAATATAATTAATTTAAACTGATTGTTTTCTATGTGAATATATTTTTAAATGTAATTTATTCCTGTGATTAAAGCTGAATTTTCAGCATCATTACTCCAGTCTTCAGTGTCACGTGATCCTTCAGAAATCATCCTAATATGTGGATTTGCTGCTCAAGAAAGATTTCATATTATCATCAATTTTGAAATTAATTTAAATTTTTTTTTTATTCTTTCATGAATCGAAAGTTCAAAAGAACAGCTTTTATTTGAAACAAAAATCTTTTGCAATATTATTAATGTCTGTACTGTCGCTGTTGATTAATTTAATACATCCTTACTGAATAAAAGTGTTAATTTCTTACACTTAAGGACCCCAAACTTTTGAACTGTAGTGTACTTTCTTAGTACACACTCTCATTGTTCTCATTGTTGAGTCTCACTGTTGCTCAAAATTTCATTTACAAAGATGGCACATTACACAAGTAGATTTCATGTTGACTTTAACTTTCAGTATGTTCATATAGTAGTATATACAGTTATAATAACATTATAAACTCTTCAAAAGCAATAATTCCTACTAAAGTTCATAATGCATGAACAGGTGCCAAGAAACCCCGATCTGCCCAACTCGGCCCAAATGCAGAAAGAGGAACAGGCCAAGATCGATGAAGCTGAACCACTTAATGAGGAAGAGCTGGAGGAGAAGGAGAACCTCCTCTCACAGGTAAATCCCAGCGGGGAATTCACGTGACAGCCCACTGGAGTGTACTTCCATATCTTCTCATATTTACATGACACCTTTAAGTATAATTGATCTCAGTGTGATAACATTAAACTCCTTATCTTAGTCTGAATTGTGCTTTCCAATGTTTCGACCTTCTAGAATCCATGAGGTGATGTTTGTGTAGCAGCTCATGTCAACATGTCTTCTGTTCTCAGGGTTTTACTATCTGGACCAAGCGTGACTTCAACCAGTTCATCAAGGCCAATGAGAAGTGGGGAAGAGACGACATCGAGAACATCGCCCGTGAGGTCGAGGGCAAAACCCCAGAGGAGGTCATGGAATATTCTGGTATGTCGATACGCCGTCCACCAGCGCACAGCTCAACCGTATACAGGAAGCGTGTGCTCGAGATGTGTTGTGCTTGTGTGCAGCTGTGTTCTGGGAGCGCTGCAATGAGCTGCAGGACATTGAGAAGATCATGGCTCAGATCGAGAGAGGAGAGGCCCGAATCCAGAGGAGGATCAGCATCAAGAAAGCACTGGACTCTAAAGTGAGTGACATTCTGTCATCGGTCTCTCAATGAGAGGTTTAGATTACACTTTTTGTTTAAGGTGTCCTTGCTACATTGTAATACGTACTGATTAATATTCATTAAGAACACGTACTTACTATAGGGTTATGATTAAGGTTTGATGTAGGGTTAGTTGCATGTAATTATTCATAATTTACTGTTATTACTATAGTAAGTAACATTGTGTAACAAGGACACCAAAGTAGTGTTACTGGGATTTATAATGCAGAGCAGGGATATTGTTAAATACAGCCAGAAAAAAACTTTTTTGTTACTTGAAATAAACATTAATTAAAAAAAAAAAAAAAACGTATTTTCTTTCAGGTAATTGCCAAGGCAATATTTGTACTAAAATATAAGCTCTTAAAATAAGTACTAAAATAACTAAAACTTAATAAACTAACAAATAAAAATGGCTAAATATCATAGACATATTAAAAAGCTGATTAAAAATGGCAAAATCACCCCAAAGAAATTACTAAAACTTTACATATATAAAAAAAAAATATTAATGGGACAGTTCACCCAAAAATGAAAATTCTGTTATTAATTACTCGCCCTCATGTCATTCCAAACCCGTAAAACCTTCGTTTATCTTCAGAACACAAATTAAGATATTTTTGATGAAATCCGAGAGCTTTCTGACCCTCCATAGACAGCAACGCAACTGAAACATTTTATGGCTCAGAAAGGTAGTAAGGACTGAAGATGAACGAAGAGTTACGGGTTTGGAACGACATGAGGGTGAGTAATTAATGACTGAATATTCATTTTTGGGTGAACTATCCCTTTAACTATAACAGAGTATCAGTGATAACAAAATAATTCAAATTTTTTTTGGCTTCAGAAATCATTCTAATATGCTCATTTGCTGGTCAAGAAACATTTTTTTTTATCAATGTTGAAAACCGTTTTTGCTGCTTAATATTTTTGCAGATTGTTTCCCCCAGGATTCTTTAAATAGAAAGTTCAAAACATTTTTGCAATTCAGAGGAGGGAAATTATCATTTTTAACAAGGTGTAGAGTTGTAAATTAGATCTCTCTCTTTTAGTTATATAATGTGCTACGGCTGTGCTGTCAGTTGTGTTTTGTATTTATGCCTACTTTTGTACCACATTCCATTTGCTTGTATCAATTAGATTTGCCGTCTTTCCCTCATTATTATTATATATTAACTTCAGTATTGTCTCTGTACCCTCAGCTGAATAGTCAATTGGAACGTGACTAATAAATACTGTTTTTATAAGTATGATTCTTCCAAATAAATGTAATGTCTTCAGCTTGTATGTTAACGTAGTATTGGTGTACATATTCAGCAACTACATAGAGAGCTTTGGCGTTAATTGCTGAAATAATGTTTGAAAAATGCTCAAGGAAAAGAGTAATTACATTAGGTTTTTGTAGGGGTGGAAATAGAAAAAAAGGCACTTTAAAATACTCTTTTGCGTTCTTTGAAATTCTTGATGTGCCATACATATCCTTTCAATAATATGCTTCTGTTCTGTATGTTACCTCATCTCTCCTTGTATTTTCTCCCTCATTCATGTAATTTGTCCTCATCTTTGCTGGTTCAAGTCAAACCTCCTCATCAATCACTTCATCTGTAGTGAATATTCCAAACAAATTGTATTCTGTTTTAAAAGCATCAAAGTTAACTCTAGTTTACCACATATTGAGATATTGCAATAATCACATCAATACATTTATTATTATATATTAAATTCATTAAAAGGTGTAATGGAATTCATAAAGAACAGGTAAAGTTAGGTAAAAAAAATAAAATAAATGTAAACAGTTACCATTATGTCTGCTAAAACAGTTCTGCTCAAAATTAATGTGCAAAACCAAAAAAATATATTACATAAATATAATCAACTACACAAATAATAGTAAAAAAAAAAAAGTTATTTATGAAATAGGACAGTAGAACTAGCATTTTGTGTTTGTAAAAAAAAAAAAATAAAATGCAATAGAAAAATGTACAATTATTTAAATTGAAGATATCAAGCCAACATTGCTTACTTCTGTTAAATATATATTAATACAAATTGTATACACAAAAAAATAATTTTTGCACTTTTTATTCATGTAATTTAAAGAGAACACAAGTTACACATTAAGCAGTGTTATTTGTTATTGATTTATTTTAAATAAAGCACTAAAAAAAAACTTTATAATTTGCATTGTGCATTACTTAGGCTACTCCCTTCTGAATTTAACAGATACTCTTATGTCTGCTGCATATTTTGTTCTGTACGTGTTTTTTTTTCTATATCAGAATGGAATAATTTGTCTCTATAAAGTACAAATTAAGCATTTTATTGACATTTACCACACTCCGAATCAGCACCAGTCACAATAAAGTGATTATCAGAGCTTTGGAAGAGGAAGTGTATTAATCTTTCTTTTGCAGGACAGTATGACTAATTGAACCCAAGCAACAACATGGTGTGGATGTCACATCATTGCAGTTAATATTAATATACAAGAGGTCACTCTAATGCAGACACTTAATCACTGTCATTTTACAGCAAAGTAGCCTACTGCTACATCAGTCATTTCATGCTCTTATTCACAGTAAGAGGTGTAGTGATGTGTTTGTAATTTTAAACCACGTAAATCAAACAAACAAAACTACAGGATTTTTTTTAATTTTTATTATTATTAATTATTATTTTTATGTTTACAGATATTATATTAGGCTATGCCTATATTTGATGAATTCTGTTTTCTGGTAAATTCTTATATTTAATAGCCTAAGTTTTGGATTTATTTGAAGTGCACAACAAACACGCAACTACTTTTTAAGTCATGCTTTATCTGTAAAAAGCTGAATCTATTTCTCCACCTTTTCCTAAATACGGGCAAAACCTCTCACCTTGCCTTCGCGTTTGTGTCCTGCTTACACTGTTAATGATATACATTCAAATCTTGTGCCGCAGTTTTAGAGGCTCCCATAATTTTTACTAACATCATCACGCGATTTTTTCTAACATTATAATTACGCAAACCTGAGCGATTTGGCAAGAGAAACCGCGCATGCGCAGTGAGTTCATACGCTGACGCTCTGCGAGCAATCGACGCCAGGTGATTTCTCTGAGGTGATTTTGAATGCTAAAAAGAATAATATTAAAACCTAGAAGTTATATAAAATTGTTGGGAATTAAATGAACTTCGACCTAATCGAAGACTTTTTAGTTTAACTGACGCGATTCTAAAAAAGCAAGCTTTTGGACATTTTCACTTGGTTGGTGAGTTTGTAAAATTGGGTTTGGTGTTGGTCTAGTTACCCATCGGATTAAATACAAAAGCTATACACATCACCATATAAAACACTATATTAAGCCTATATTAATATTAGTGTAATTATATTTGTTCGCCACACTGTTTTTTTAAATTAATTTCCATGTCGGTATTTTCCAGATGTTGTTTTTGTTGTTATTGAATCGTATGTACATTGCGTTTAATAATTTACAATGCAGTATTTCTCTACCGGGAAGACGGACAAAAATATCGATGGTTCATTCATGGTGTATTAAAATTTACGTTCAATCAAATGCTGTAATAACACCTGCCTTTGACTAGCAAATGTGATGTAACTACAGCCTATTGGTAATTATTATTCTTCAAAGCTGCCATCACATAACTTGTTATATATCTATTGTCTTATATATTATTAATATAATAAAACACCTGATATAATCTCTTTTTGACAGGTGCCAGCAGTAGTGTGATGCAGTCCCAGGATGGTTTAAGGCACTTTCTGAGCAGGATACAACACCTGTGAGTGCACACATGTGGATTTTTTATTTATTAAATTATTTTATATTTTATATTTTATTTTTTGCATATGTTTTTACATGCTATATATTATTTGTTTCAGAAAAAATGTTAGCTATTCCCACTAATAATGAACAGCTTTGTAGTTGCAGTTGTGTGTATGTGTGTTCATTGTCTATTATCAAATCTGCATTAAATTCTGATATTGGAAATGTGTGTTGTGATGCACAAGGTGGTGCTGTTGCTCTGTTTTTGTGGAAAGACTGCAGCAGTACGTAATGGTTTATCTACTGAAGATGGCCTGCTCCTAAGTAAGAGCATCGTAACATTAAGCAGAAATGATAACCTCATAAACTTCTCCATCCATGAATAATCTTGTAGCGAAAACTAATCTTGTTGGAGTAATAGGGTGTTAATTGTGTTTGAGCACGTCTGCGTGCTCTTGGCAATAAAAAACTCTTTTTAAGTAACAATTAAATACCCTAACATGACTGATTTTACATTAGCTGCCTCAGCTCTTAAAATAAGCAGAATAGTTTCCCTTTCTAGTCCCGTATGGCTTTTATGTAAGTTTTGAGGTTTGCATCGCTTGTGTTTTCACCCAATCCTGCTGTATGTTGCAGCCAGAAGCAGTTTAAAAAGGTCATTCATGCTCGTTTCTGTAAATAAATATGTAAATGTCTGATTTTTATATGATCATATCATATGTCTAAGGTTTTCTATCAAGCTCTTCTGTTTTTGTGACGCCTGTTAATCACACAAATTGCAAGTGCAAGGAATTGATTGGACTGTTGAGACGAATAAGCCTGTGGGACGTCGTTGTCCCTCATTGCATTGGAGGTGAATGGCTGAATAAAGCCAGCAGCAGCTCTTCAGTCGCTCCTCATTAAGGATGTGAATGAGATTAAAGATGCTGCACAGAACTCATGGTGAATGGTAAAACGTATTGATCAAACACCCCTGCAATGTATCACTGACCGTTTGGCTGCTTCTCTCAGTGTAATAGCTGAGGCTGGAGAAGAAACCAGCGGGAATCACAATTTCGGAAAAGACACCGGCGGTTATAACAATCAATTTTGTTCTGCTGTCTTTAATATTGTTGTTGTTGGGATATCAGTGTGTAAGACTTCTGCCAGGAACTCCAAAGACCAATTTATTTTTTTAAATGCCTCGCTATATATTTTGACAACCTCAGGATGAGTTTTCATTGTATCAATATATGGATCCTTATGAAAAGATCGTCATAGTTGGTTGCCAGCATGCATTATGTATACGGATCCTAGCATGGGATGCTGCTTTGTAACTAGTTAACCACCCAGACTACTAACCAGCTTCACCAGAAAGCTGCCATGATGGTCCACCAGTAAAATCTTATCGCATATTACCTTTGTCTCTGGTGTTTCTCTTGAAATAGACACAAATTAGTCATTTGACGACACAAATAATATGTAAAGAGAAAGAATTCTGTTTCAGAAGCGCTCACACAAGTCTTTTTAATGCAAACATTTAAATGTGTTGGGCTGGACATATAAATAAATAAATATTAATTTAATTAAAATATATTTTATGTATCTTTTAAAAAGGAATATTTATTAGAAATTGAACTTTATTAAATATGAATATTTATGTGTCAAATATTAATTTATTTTAGTTAAGAACAAATATTTTGTTCATTCATTATGGACAATTGTTAAGTATTAATTTAATTTATTAAATATGATGAACAGTACATTTTTATTTCACATCAACTTTGCAAGTAACTTAGTCTCGATTGTTTCTCTTCAAATTTAGAAATAAAAATAGACACAAGTTAGTCATTTGACGACACAGATAATATGTAAAGGCAATGAATTCTCTTTCACAAGCACACACACACACACACACACACACACAAGTCTTTGACTATTAATCTTTTTAATGCAAATATTTGAATGTGTTGGGGTGGACATTTATTTAAATTAATTTAATATTTTCTTTACTTATTAAATATATTTCTAAATATTTTCTTATAAAAAAATTTTTTTTTCTTTTTAAAAATGGAACTTAAATATGAATATTTATGTTATTAATGTGAATATTTATTAAATATGGATTTATTCCTTTATCAAAAACAAGTGTATTTATTATTTATTTAGTAGACATATGTATTTTATGTATTCTTTATGTATAATTAAATATTAATAAAATTTATTAAACATGAAAAAACAATAAAACTTTATCGCACATAAAATGTACAAATAATTGTCTCAGATACTTCTCCCAGAATAAAAAAAACAACAAAAAAAAACAGTTAATTGTTGACGCACAGATAATATGAAAATATGGCTAGATTAGAAGAATTTATTGAGAAATGTTTGAGTTCATATTGATCTGGTTTTTAATTATAGATTTAGGACACATGAGATGTCTTTTCTCAGGAGGAACATCTGGCAAGGTAGAGACACCAGCAAAAGTGTCCATTTGCTCTCCATTTTTGTTTTCTAGGTGGACGAGCTTTGGACCAGAATGAAAAATTAAGCTGGTCTTCTTAGCAAAAGGGCGTTCATTTTCTTTTTCAGAATAATTTTTCGCCGTCTTCATTCTACTAGGCTTCAGTAATGGGGTCAGGGGGTACAATCAGGCTACTTTTAGTGAACGCTATAAATGTGAATGATGTTAACAAAAAAAAAAACCTCTTTCCTGCAACATCTCTCTCCCTCATTTTGCACTCTTTTGCCTCATTCTTCTAGTCCTGGCTGAGATATTTCTTCCTCTTCTCTTTGCTGTCTTGTTTACAGTCACCTGCGCTTCTGAATAATGCACCGTCTCCGTTGCGTGCATCGCTTTAAAAGCTTATTTGCCAACAGCGTCCTTGAATCTTTTGTGGAGCACATGGTCCATTTAGTTGTGCCTTTTAAAAACAAACTGCAAAAAGCCTTTCGACTCCCCTGTTGGACCCTGTGGCATCCTCTCTGGCCACTTTCTATTTTAACTCCCAGTCTTGCTGGAGGCAAGGAGCTGAAGCCCCGAGGTGTTCAGATGATCCTCTGATGTTGGCTTTGCTGTTGAACCCGTTGAGCTTTAGTGGCAGCAGTTTTGGGCTGAGCTTTTGGCGTTTGCCAACTGATTTAACATCTCTGCCTTCAGATGATGTGATTTTGATGTTTAGTTATCATCTTAGTGCATGTAACCACTTTACATTAAGACAAAACAGCACACACAAGCAAGATTGACTATTAACCTGTTTAATGAATTTATGTAATATGAATATTGACCTATTTAGTACAAATTTATTTATTTGATATGAATGTATTCATTTAATATAAATGTATGTAATATGAATATTTAATACACATTTTTATTTAATATGAATATATTTATTTCATATGACTATATATGAATATTTACTTAATATAAATGTATTTAATATGAATTTATGTAATATGAAAATTTATTTCACACAATTTTATGTATTTAATAAGAGTGTATTTATTTCATACAATATATTTAATATGAATTGATGAAGAATTAATATTTAACATTTATTATTTTGCATGCAGTGCAGCTTTTTTTTGTCTGTTTTTCTGGAAGAGAATGTCTGTACTTTTTAAAACTGTAGATTTGCTCAAAGTACATATTGAAATTTTAGGCATATGCTAGCATATAGATGTCTTTAATTTTATTTTGAATCTTTTAATAATCTAACCAGTTCTGCTGTAATTCCCTTTTTTTATTTCTTTTTTTATTTGCATGCAGTAATATTAGACTGTAAACTGACTGTATAGCAATTGTTGACATGGCATTGATTCATTCAGTCTTTTCAGTACTCTCAAATCTCCGGGGCCCAGGCATTTGTGTGGTGCTTAACATTACCACTGCCTTTACAAGTGGTTTTGATGATAACAGATGTTCAAAGGATGCGTTCAGGATTCCTTACGCCTTTCTGCAAACCAGCCTTATGTAGTACTGTTCGTTATTGTCACACTTTAGCCTAAGGTGAGGAGCGAGGAGCGAGGAACGAGGAAACACGGAGATAACTTCAATTCACAGTCTTTAATGATCACACGAGGAACGTAGGAGACACTGGAACACAAGGAATGACGTTTGAGGACCGACAAAAACTAACTGAAATAAAACCGGCAGCGTATGTCTTGGCAGTGTGAAATCTAACACAACGTATTCATATCCTGCATTTACCAAGTGACCGCAGGGTCCTGAAGGTAAAGAGACTGTGTGCCGAATAGCAAAATGATCTGTAATATAGCCTGTGAGTCTGTGACGTGAGATTGCAGGAGAATAGACTGACAGATATAACTTAAAGTGGAAATGTTGATGAATGATGAATTCACTGCATGACTGAGGAGTGTTGTTGGATGTTTTCCAACCATTACTCCTTGAGCTTAAAAGATACATAAGCAGTAAAAAGTTAAAGAATTAAAATTTTTACATTTTTATATTCTAAGTCAATATGCGCCCTGTCTCAGTCAGATTATGCATTTAACATAGTTAATTGTAATGTTAATCATATTTTTTAAATAAATCGAATAGGTTCACAATCTTTAGGCAGTTCACTTGGAAGAAAAAGGAAAAGTGCCCATCAGCAAAAAGGACTTATTCAAACACTCGGATGGGTTTGACTACATGATAAAATCTGGACTATGGCAGGAAAAAAATAACATAAAGATTACGTGTAGAATACATAATTTCACACTCAATTCTTCACTTCATCCCAAGGGAGTGATAACAAGGTTTGCGCAAAGATGTACATTACTGATGTTCCCCATGCAGAATAAAAGCAATTAGTATTTATAATTGAAACAATCCGTTTTATGATCTTGCTTTAGTTCCGTTATTTGTAAATCGGAAGGATGTTGTGAATCTCAATTTAATGGTAATTGTGATTATATAGAATGATAGAGGCGAATGGCTAATAGACGTCCATGTTCAGGAGTGCCTGTTAGCGTGTGATGTTATTCCTCAGTGAATGACTGGCGTGTCTCCTGGCTAATGGGCTGGAAGTTTCGTGGGATTTACCGCACACTCGTTAAAGGCTGAGATCACCTAAACGGCTGTCTCTGGAGATGGACTGCTCTACAGACATCAGATAAACCCCAATTAGTTCACCCAGCCAAGATAGATGGCCATATTTGCATGCCACCTCATTAATATTCCTTTACGTTTTGCTCTGCATACTACTTACACTTTGCATTTTCCCTGTTTTTAATAATTTATTAGATCCTCGTCATGTAATCTTAAAACTGCACTCAGTGATGTTTTGATTATGTTATTCTGGACGATATGGCAGGTGTATACACCATAGTTTTTAGTTATGATATCTCTTGTAAAATATAATGTACTATGGTTCATTTATTTCATTAGGAAAATTGGCAAATAACACGTTTGGGAAATAACAATGCCCGAGTTATACAGTGTGAAACAATGCAGTTCTAGAATATTACGTTAAGTTAGCAACCAACAACCAATCACAAACTAAACAATACTTACTTTATTAAATAATCATGTGCTTTGTATCATCACAGATGCTTTTATGTGCTGTATTTTGTTTCAGAGTGAAGTCTTCATAGACAAATATATTTGAAACATTAATTTTGAAGACTATGTAACCCCTTTTTTTTCTATGCAATTAAAACAGACCAAATAGTTTTATTATACGGACAACATATTTCAAAATGTCTTTTGTGTGTGTTTCACACAGAAGAAATTCATACAGGTTTAGATCATAATTTTTGGGTGAACTGTATGAATATTAATATTTATTTAATATCTAATATGAATATGTAAGTATTTAATATGAATTTATTTATCAACTTATGTAATACAAATATTTGTATTATTTATTTATTTAGTAGGAGTTAATTTAATATGAATTTAATATGTATTTTATATGAATATTTATTAATTTATGAAGCATTTATTAAATTATATTTATTTATTAAATACAAATATTTATTTATTAAAAATGAATATTTATTGATTCATATTTAGTAAATAACTAAAAATAAATTTTGTATTTATGTCACAGAGTTTTCCCGTTTTCCTGCAAGAGAAAGTCTTTTAAGAGAATATTGAAAGTTTAGGCATAATCTAATCATCGTTATTAATCTGCAAACAAATATGGAACATAAATCCAGAGACACAACACAATGAGTCCAGGGGCATGACATTACTCCCCCCTCCCGGAAGGTGCGTCCTCGCACCGTAGAAACAACATGGGGAGGGGAGTGGGTGGGAACTAGGGAGGAGGCTCAGGAGGAGGACGGACACCCGGGAGGGGGCCAGCAGACAGATTCCAGGGCGGAGACGACAGGAGGAACCCGGAGCAGGAAGAGCACAGCAGGACCCAGGCCACAGCCATAACAGCGGCCCACAGTGGAGCCGACGGAGGGAGAAGCCATGGAGGAGGAATGACCACCGACTCCAGGGGGCCGACCAACGGCGGCGGAGCAGGTGGTGGAGGAGCC
>NW_015635024.1:260010-276361 GCF_001515625.1 Sinocyclocheilus rhinocerous
TTAATATGAATTTAATATGTATTTTATATAAATATTTATTCATTTATTAAGCATTTATTAAATTATATTTATTTATTAAATACAAATATTTATTTATTAAAAATGAATATTTATTGATTCATATTTAGTAAATAACTAAAAATAAATTTTGTATTTATGTCACAGAGTTTTCCCGTTTTCCTGCAAGAGAAAGTCTTTTAAGAGAATATTGAAAGTTTAGGCATAATCTAATCATCGTTATTAATCTGCAAACAAATATGGAACATAAATCCAGAGTTTACAGATATGAAAGTGTTCAATGTAGAAAAAGAAATAAAGTGTGCACTGAAAAAATAAAAAGTTGTAGAAACAACTCAGAAATTACTAGTAAATATCACAAAGAAATGGCAACTAACACATTGAATTAAACGTAAAAGTATTTTCTTGTAAAACATACTCCAAAAACCTTTATTTTTGTTTTATTTACAACTTTGAAAAATCATTTATTACAGTGTGTAACTAACGTGGACGATTCAGGATTTAGTCCAAACCCCCAAACTTTCAGAGTTCATTGAGTTTATTAAGACATCTAGGTGCCCAGAGGCATAATTGGTGAGAAAAATTACTAATTTGGAATAAACACACGCAGGGTGAATGCCCAGAATTACTGAGAAAACCGATGACAAGATTGTAATTGGGGGCTAGAAATGCACAAAGCGCAATAGCGCACCAGTGACAATGATGGGACGGGCCGGTACGTGCACTCTGATGATAGAGACCTCTGCTGGTGAACCCCTGACATGACTCCTGCAGATGTGACAGTATTTCACATCTCACTGACGCCTCTATAATTAAATGCCCTGTTAAGCAGCACTCCAGCACAGCACTCGCCACAACAGTCAAAGAGTGAATATAGTCCACTAAATGAATAAACTTTTTAATGAGCTCTTGGCTTTCTCATATAGCCATTGGCTGATAAACGATGCGCTTCGTGTTCTTGTTTCGTGTCTTAACAGCACTGTTCTTAATTTATGCGGCCCACAGTTTGTTCAGTGATTAATTGAAATGCTCTGCAAATGTGTGTGTGAAATTACATCTATTTATAGAGTCTGAGAGTGTCAAACAGACACCAAATGTTTCTCTTTTGCATTCTTTTCTAATGTAATGCAACATTTCTCCTTAGCAACCTAAAATTTTACAGTTGCTTATCAAGTGCACTTAATAGACCCTTATTCCTTTGTGATCTTTAACCTTTCTTAACTTTTGGCTTTATTTTGTATTGCAAACCTCATCTCTACTTGATCACTTTACCTGAAGCCTGCTTGCTTTAGCCTGTTTATTTCAACACCATTGTTAAAAGTTAAAAATATTTATGAGTTGATTCCGTTAAGTTGCACATTCTGTTGCCATTAAGTATTGATGCCTATATATCATTAATTTTCTTATTCATCAAATAGAAGCATCGTTTAGACCAGAGGTGCTAAAACTTAATATGACTGACCAAAAATCAAACTTGATTGAGGGCCGTGGGCCAAAAGTAAATGCTGCACACCAAATGTTTCTCTTTTGCATTATTTTCTAATGTAATGCAACATTTCTCCTTAGCAACCTAAAATTTTACAGTTGCTTATCAAGTGCACTAATAGACCCTTATTCCTTTGTGATCTTTAACCTTTCTTAACTTTTGGCTTTATTTTGTATTGCAAACCTCATCTCTACTTGATCACTTTACCTGAAGCCTGCTTGCTTTAGCCTGTTTTGGTCCTTCTGTCACACTTCTCGGGAGGCAAGGAGCGAGGCACGAGGAAACACGGAGATAACTTCAATTCACAGTCTTTAATGATCACACGGGGAACGTAGGAGACACTGGAACACAAGGAATGACGTTTGAGGACTGACAAAAACTAACTGAAAGGACTGGGGCTTTTAAACACTGGGTGATTGGGAAAACACAGGTGCAAGGAATGACTAATTAAAGGGAACACGGCACACCTGGGGAGGGAAAACACAACACAAAGAGTCCAGGGGCATGACACTATGTTAGACCCTTATTCCTTTGTGATCTTTAACCTTTCTTAACTTTTGGCTTTATTTTGTATTGCAAACCTCATCTCTACTTGATCACTTTACCTGAAGCCTGCTTGCTTTAGCCTGTTTATTTCAACACCATTGTTAAAAGTTTAAAATATTTATGAGTTGATTCCCTTAAGTTGCACATTCTGTTGCCATTAAGTATTGATGCCTATATATCATTAATTTTCTTATTCATCAAATAGAAGCATCGTTTAGACCAGAGGTGCTAAAACTTAATATGACTGACCAAAAATCAAACTTGATTGAGGGCCGTGGGCCAAAAGTAAATGCTGCATTATATCCAGCAATATTATGCTACAATTTATAGCAGTGTCTATCTGATTAGTCCATTCTGATTGGCTGGAAGGTGTGCATTAAAACAGTTAAATGCACATGTAGTTCCAGTCAGTTTAATCACTGTTCGATATTAATGCACTGCTTTCATTGACTCACACAAACACAGAGAGAGAGAGAGAGAAAGAGATCGGAGGTCATGCCACACACACAGAAAAATTCAGGAGCACAGGGACTTGTTTTTAAAGATGCCTTATATTAATAAAGATTAATAAAATAGCTTTTTTATTTATTAATTTATTAACGTAGTAGAATGAAGCAGGGTGAGGCTGAAAGCCGTCGAAGCGAAACGAGGCCGCTGAACGAGCGTGACACACGGCTCGGAAGCAGCGGAGCTTTTATTATGCCACAGTCGACCGCTTCCTCTCCTTCCGGTCGTGCGTGTGTGGGGTAAAGCAGCGCTGTTTTATCATACTAGATACATTTAGTTCTGTTATAATGCTACTCTGTGCGGTCCTCACCGGTCTATTAAAGCGCACAATATATTAAAGCGTCTTTGGTGTTTCCATGTTTTCTACAAAACCGGAAATTGAGGGGTTATGACGTCATTGGCAGGCGACACAATGACACTATGAATACGCTCTGTGTCACTAGTTAAAATGGATTTAAACATTCTTCGAAACATTTGGGATAATGTAAGTACACAAGTCAGCAAAATATATAACACTGTTCTAGTGGTTTTTGGATCTTTTAATAAAAAAAATCTTTTCAACCGATTTGAATTGTCACATATTTTCATCAATTTTCAACCGCCTCAGGGTGCATCATTACATCCCTACAAAGTTTACATTTCTTCAACGACACATCCCGTAATGCTTAAGAATTAGGTCAGTAGGCAGAGAGGAGGCGTCTTTAGTGGCTGTTCGAACCCATTTGACCACATGAGCATCTACACTACAAAAGCAATCTGCTTGAATGCGTTTCTGACGACCTCTGGAAGTGGCCAAAAGTCGACAATCTCAAAACCTTTCAGACCCCATTTACACCTGTATTTAGCGTTGTCTACTTGTGATCGGCTCAACAAAAACACATCTTAATAGCAGGTGTAAACAGGGCCAAGATAACCCAGGGTTAAGTTAATGTAGTCTTAACAATTTCCAGTGTGAAAAGCCCAGTAGCCTCCCACTTTTCTGTGTTTGAACTGAAATTGCTGTCTTTTCAATAGAAATGTCTTTTGTTTGATTATTTCTTCTCAGTGGGGAACAACATAGCAGATGTCGATCGAGCCTCCAAACACCAAATGCACCACCGAATCCACCCAAGACGCTGCTGTTTAAGTACTCGGTGTGATTTTTAGCTCCTGCAGGAACTAGTACACGCGTCATTCAGGGTACACGTGTCCTCTGAGAAGAGCGTGGTTAGCAGGAGAGATTAAACACTGTATTGAGACAACCTGGATGGGGTATTCTCATTACTCTTTGTCCTGTCATTTGTCATCCCGCTAGTGTTACTGCAGATTGGCTGTCTGCCTTGAGTTCCTTCCTTCTCCTTCTCCTTCTCTGTCGTTTTCTCCATGGCTCATTTGGATGATTAGAGGACAGAAGGATAAACCATATGTTGCTATCTGTGTCTTGGCCCATTTGAAAATCCACACTATTGTATTGACTTGTAATTCCTCAGTTATAGCAGACCAAGGCAAAATCGGCAGACCTTTTTTTTTTGCATTTTGTGTACTTTTTTATATCATAAAGACTTGTGAGCTATATTTCAAGTCTTCTGAAGTCATTTGATGGCTTTAAGTGAGGCACAGACCAAAACTCAAAAGCTTTAAAATCATTCGCATTTGTGTATTTGAGGCCAAGCGCCTTTTTGGTGAAGTATTCCTCTAGTCTAGACGATTACATATGGAGTTGTTTGACGGTATTAGAACAGTATATTCAGAAAATTAAATGTGTCTGAAATGCAATTGGATCAGGTTGTTACTGTTGCTTCATTCTTGTTGTGAATCTACAGCCTAAAGTCTTCTTTCATGAGCATGTTCGTCTTTTAGAAATGGGGAAGTGATATAAGGCTGACTTATCTTGTTCCATCTTTTATTATCAGCTCTGGGAAAATGGTTTCTCTGAATAGTTGTTAACGCCCAGTGCCTCCCATCAAAAATATGTTGACACTTAACTTGCTATTCACGAAGTAATGGGCAGCATCGTAAATACAGTGCGAGAAAAGGGAGGAAACTTACTGGGCGAAGAAAAAACTGGGTAATGTGGGAGTTTCACAACAAGTGCCACTGTATAGACTTGGGCATCACATAATGTTTCTTACTTTGAAATAATTTTCTTCACACTGATGCTAAGCATTCGAAATATTCCTGTAAATAGTGATAGAATGATTAAAAATGTAATAAATATATAATTATATAATATAGTATTTTTATGGTAAATCTTCACAATAAGGTTCCATTTGTTAACATGAATTAATTACATTAGTTAATATGGACTAACAGTGAAACTTCTAAACCATTTAATCTTAGTTCGTTAATTTAAACATTTATGAATACATTATTAAAATCAAAAGTTGTATCTGTTTTTTTTCTTCATGCATTGGGCAGTTTTGAGATGTAGGTGTTTTTTGGCTATTCATAAAGTTTTGTTTCAGACTAGTGGAAACATCCAAAATACACTTAAGCATTTCTTTTGGATCACTTGATCTCTTTCCATCTGTAGATTTCAGACTTTACATTCGTTTTATTCCTATTTACAGAAAGGTGTTTATAGAGGGGTTTGTTTATATATATATATATATATATATATATCATTCACCTGATTTTATACAACATTTTATTCCTGAAAGCATGGTGATATTTTTTTTTTCTGGCTGTTGACAATGTTTTCAGGTTTTAGTGATAAAAAGAGACAATACCCTCTGTAAAAACCTTTGACTGTAATATGTAAACAAATTTAAATAAAAAAAAAATTTGAACATGATTTAATCAGTGTTCAGATTTCAGTTCTGGAAATGAATGCAAATTAGTGAACATTTGATTAAATAATGTATCATTTGCGTAATTAATCATAATATTTTGGAAAACCTGTAATGCAAAAGATATTTGCATTTCTTAATTAATCAGCTGGGGAAGTATGATGATATCTAGTTATTTCTTTACCCTATTCACCTAACAATTAACATATGTTTTAATTAACTAATGGTAACAAAGATTAATGAACTCTGTAACAAATATACTGCTTTTTATTTTACAGTGCTGAATGTGATATTTTATGTGGACTGAGATCTCAGACAACATTTCTGTTGCTCAAATTTTGCTCTTTTAAATCTAAGGAGAGCTAGTTAGACTAAGTTAGGTTTCATTTAAGCATCAACTTTGTCTCAAATGAAAACATTTTTGATATAATACAAGAGTATTGAGCTATGAAATTGCACTGTATTTTCTGTCGAAGTTCTAAATATAACAAATGGACTGGAGTATGTTTTTGAAAATTTTCAGTTTTTCTTTGTAATTCTTTGTGAAATTTACTAGCAATTTCCGAGTGAATAGTTTCAAAATGTTTTTTTTTTTTCAGTGTATAAAATTAAGTATAGAGCTTAGATAATTCGGTCCTGAAGGGTTTGATGAGAAATGTTAGAGTATGTGTACAGTAGCATTGTGAAGATTTACTCTCCACAAAGATTAATCATCAGTGTCTACCCTCACATTTGCAAAGATATTCCTTAATGCCTTGAACAATGTGCCTGTGAGAATAACGTTCCCGAACACCATAAATATAGCCATTTTTCATCTTTCTCTGTGCGAAGCCAAAGCGCCGGGGCTTTGCTGACTTAAATTCAATGAAGAAAAACGAAAAAACGAGCCTGTGGTCGGTGGGTGCCATTTGTAAAAAATTCCCTTGATTTGAATGAATTCACATGAAATAAATGTTAGTGGTCGTGACAGGTCATTAATATAGAGCTGTGCTGTGATTTAATGAGGGAGCGTTGAAATGCCACAGGAGACGGCGGTGCTGTGAGATTTTTTATTTCTGGTTAAGCGCTGTGTGCTTCCCATTGTGCTTCTCTGTCTCTCTCACCATCATAACAAACCCAAATCTGCAGGATTAGTCAACAAGGACAATGCAAGTGTGCATTCTGATGCATTATGGAAAATAGCCCACACGGGTGGAAAACATGCACAGTTTTATTAAACAGTTGCACCACTTTAGCATGCAAAGCCCATTTTTTTTTCTATATTTGAAGCATCCAAACATTTATAAGCCATCATATGGAGATGCACAGTGAAGTTCAAGAGCACCTTACTTTCATGTGAAGCAACACAAGCTGTTTTAATGCTCAAAATTGTCTGTTTAGAATGGTACATATGAGGAGCGCAAACATGTTTTAACTCCCCCGTCTCTGTACCAATAATAGCACTGCGTGTTATTTATATGCAATAAGTGAGCTTTATGGTGCATTCACACTGACAGTAATTTTCAGTTATATATATATATATTTATATATATTCCTCCTCCAGAATGCTAATTTTTAGCTTCAAGGCTACTGAATCCTTCTTATAATTTATATTGCATGCAATGCATCCTGTTTGTGATTTTAATCTTTTCAAAGTAATGACTAGCGTTTGAGTCTCTTTAATGGAATGCATGTCTAAGTCACTTATTGGTTCTGGAAAGCAATTGTTCAGAGCTGTTTAGAGCAAACCATCAAACACATACAGTGCTTTTTAAAAGCATCCACTGCTCTCTAAGTTAAAGCATGAAACCAATTATCCGCATCCCTTACTGTTAACTTATTTCAAAATAAATTATTCTCTTTGAGTCCATTCCTTCCTTTTTTGGTGGGTGGGCCACTCATCCTTTCAAGTGGTCCTATATAAACACAGCCCAATTAAATGTTTTCAAGGAATATTTCTAAATCATTTAAGTGTGCGGGGCATAAACGCTTTGCTCTTTCTCTGATTGCGTCTAGGCACCCATCTATAACATCTAATCCTGTCTCTTTCTTTCTCTTTTGCTCCTGTTGTCATCCTGCATTGTCACCTCCCCTCTGGATGAAGGAGAACCAGTCATTCACATAGTTGTAGATGAAAATGACTGTATTTCTTTGCTCCCCTAACCAAATGTTCCTTAAAATGTGGTACAAATGTTCAGTTTTGCTCATTTACACTTGCTAATACCATGGTTTTCTTTAAAGAGGCCTAGTCATAAGGTACCGTAAACAAGTGTGTCTTCAGAAGATTTGTAATACTTCTTTTATGATGATAATTGTAGCCAAAAGAGAGATAATTGTAGCCTGTTTGTGTTCCCTTTCTGAAGCATTATCAGTAATGTTTGCGTATCAGGAGCCTCCTTGTGATGTGTCTTTTGTATATAAAAGTATTTGGCCAACTTTATGAGGACATAAGTTGTGTCTCTATCATCCATTGGCTTTTTGATTGCTAAATATGAGACAGAGCAAATGGTAAATTGTTGCTCAAGAATTCACATCAGTCTGATTTAAGATAAAAATGGTGATTTGACATCATAGAGCTTTTTATTTTACAGTGCTGAATGTGATATTTTATGTGGACTGAGATCTCAGACAACATTTCTGTTGCTCAAATTTTGCTCTTTTAAATCTAAGGAGAGCTAGTTAGACTAAGTTAGGTTTCATTTAAGCATCAACTTTGTCTCAAATGAAAACATTTTTGATATAATACAAGAGTATTGAGCTATGAAATTGCACTGTATTTTCTGTCGAAGTTCTAAATATAACAAATGGACTGGAGTATGTTTTTGAAAATTTTCAGTTTTTCTTTGTAATTCTTTGTGAAATTTACTAGCAATTTCCGAGTGAATAGTTTCAAAATGTTTTTTTTTTTTCAGTGTATAAAATTAAGTATAGAGCTTAGATAATTCGGTCCTGAAGGGTTTGATGAGAAATGTTAGAGTATGTGTACAGTAGCATTGTGAAGATTTACTCTCCACAAAGATTAATCATCAGTGTCTACCCTCACATTTGCAAAGATATTCCTTAATGCCTTGAACAATGTGCCTGTGAGAATAACGTTCCCGAACACCATAAATATAGCCATTTTTCATCTTTCTCTGTGCGAAGCCAAAGCGCCGGGGCTTTGCTGACTTAAATTCAATGAAGAAAAACGAAAAAACGAGCCTGTGGTCGGTGGGTGCCATTTGTAAAAAATTCCCTTGATTTGAATGAATTCACATGAAATAAATGTTAGTGGTCGTGACAGGTCATTAATATAGAGCTGTGCTGTGATTTAATGAGGGAGCGTTGAAATGCCACAGGAGACGGCGGTGCTGTGAGATTTTTTATTTCTGGTTAAGCGCTGTGTGCTTCCCATTGTGCTTCTCTGTCTCTCTCACCATCATAACAAACCCAAATCTGCAGGATTAGTCAACAAGGACAATGCAAGTGTGCATTCTGATGCATTATGGAAAATAGCCCACACGGGTGGAAAACATGCACAGTTTTATTAAACAGTTGCACCACTTTAGCATGCAAAGCCCATTTTTTTTTCTATATTTGAAGCATCAAAACATTTATAAGCCATCATATGGAGATGCACAGTGAAGTTCAAGAGCACCTTACTTTCATGTGAAGCAACACAAGCTGTTTTAATGCTCAAAATTGTCTGTTTAGAATGGTACATATGAGGAGCGCAAACATGTTTTAACTCCCCCGTCTCTGTACCAATAATAGCACTGCGTGTTATTTATATGCAATAAGTGAGCTTTATGGTGCATTCACACTGACAGTAATTTTCAGTTATATATATATATATTTATATATATTCCTCCTCCAGAATGCTAATTTTTAGCTTCAAGGCTACTGAATCCTTCTTATAATTTATATTGCATGCAATGCATCCTGTTTGTGATTTTAATCTTTTCAAAGTAATGACTAGCGTTTGAGTCTCTTTAATGGAATGCATGTCTAAGTCACTTATTGGTTCTGGAAAGCAATTGTTCAGAGCTGTTTAGAGCAAACCATCAAACACATACAGTGCTTTTTAAAAGCATCCACTGCTCTCTAAGTTAAAGCATGAAACCAATTATCCGCATCCCTTACTGTTAACTTATTTCAAAATAAATTATTCTCTTTGAGTCCATTCCTTCCTTTTTTGGTGGGTGGGCCACTCATCCTTTCAAGTGGTCCTATATAAACACAGCCCAATTAACTGTTTTCAAGGAATATTTCTAAATCATTTAAGTGTGCGGGGCATAAACGCTTTGCTCTTTCTCTGATTGCGTCTAGGCACCCATCTATAACATCTAATCCTGTCTCTTTCTTTCTCTTTTGCTCCTGTTGTCATCCTGCATTGTCACCTCCCCTCTGGATGAAGGAGAACCAGTCATTCACATAGTTGTAGATGAAAATGACTGTATTTCTTTGCTCCCCTAACCAAATGTTCCTTAAAATGTGGTACAAATGTTCAGTTTTGCTCATTTACACTTGCTAATACCATGGTTTTCTTTAAAGAGGCCTAGTCATAAGGTACCGTAAACAAGTGTGTCTTCAGAAGATTTGTAATACTTCTTTTATGATGATAATTGTAGCCAAAAGAGAGATAATTGTAGCCTGTTTGTGTTCCCTTTCTGAAGCATTATCAGTAATGTTTGCGTATCAGGAGCCTCCTTGTGATGTGTCTTTTGTATATAAAAGTATTTGGCCAACTTTATGAGGACATAAGTTGTGTCTCTATCATCCATTGGCTTTTTGATTGCTAAATATGAGACAGAGCAAATGGTAAATTGTTGCTCAAGAATTCACATCAGTCTGATTTAAGATAAAAATGGTGATTTGACATCATAGAAAACAGTTTTGGAGGTTTCTGTCTTTTTAAACAGATGGGTGTGATAATATTCACTGCTAATTATATATCAGATGTTCACATTTGAGTAAATTGTCTGCAATATAAAACTGAACAACATCGAGCAAATAAAAGGCATGCACATTCAAATAATCCCATTTGAGTTTTCTAAAGCATGTCTCATTACACTAGTTCTGAGCCTTATTTAAGTTCTTACACCTGCTCAAAAGGAGCATCAATCCTCATAGCTGAATGGAGGATGAGGTAAAAGGCTTCATAACTCTGTATTTGTTGAAACCTCGCACCCTCATTATTGATATTCATCCGTCTTGTGTTGTGATTCACAGAACAGAAAGGCCTTTGAAATACGGCCAATATAATTTGAAGCTCTCTACTGATTTTCACATAGAAATTAGTTGAAATCCTGTTAAGGCTTTATTTGTAATACGCTCCGGTATTGATGTTTTACTTAAAGTTCGATAACTTATTATATATTTCCAGCAGCACACAGAGCTGTAACCCATCGTCACCTCTCTGAACTTTATTAGACTGATTCCCTGTGGTGTCATGCAGTTTACCGTCGACATTTGTGTTGCAGATTCCTTTATAACACAAAGAGCATTTCCTTTGCTGGACGTCCAGATACATACATGCTCAGCTTCTCCTCATAAATATATGTATGCATGGTAATATAATGTGACACTGAGCCTATATAATATATTATGCATCATCACAAAGCTCAGTGTCTTCCCAGTAATTCATAGCTATACACAAACTGGCTTGATTTGTGGCATCAAGAGATGGGCTGCTCTTGGGCTTCGGGGATGGGTTTTCTTAAATTAAAGCTTGAACTCTTGATTCATGGTTGCGTGCCGGCCTGCCTGGTGTTTCTACAGTTTTTTGTCCCCAGTTTAAACATAATGCATAACCAATGGGCATCTTGACTGGCCATAAAGGAATCAGGCAGTATAACAGTTAACTTTCTTCCGGTTTCTGTTTATCTCTATATGTCCCTCTTTTTTCGTTCCTGAGGCTGGGCATCTTAGTAAGAGCTGGTTAAGACAATAGAACTGAATGGCATGACAGTCATTCATTAATGGTTTTTGGATGTATGTATTTTTGTAATAGTCTTTCCTTCATTGCTACCAAATCAACAGCACCAAGAAAACAGAAACCGAAAGTATGTTGTAATATAATAAATATTTATTTTTGCAGTTATAAATATATACATTTAAAATAGAATAAAAATAAACAATAAATTAAAAAAATAGAAAAAATAAATGTTTGTCTATAGTTTTTGCTATTATAAATGTTAAATAAAGTTAATGTAAAAGAGATGACAAACCCTCTTCAAAGTCATAATGAAATCAGAGCTTGAGGGTTTAATCGGACACTAATGATTTCTCACCTGCAATGAAGAAAAATTGCAGATGAACATTCATGTGGGCTGGAAATGATGCATTATGTAGTATATTTGTGGATAATTTCTGGATCATGTTACATTTCTGGAAATAGATGAAGATATGCATTCAGAGTTATTAGTTGTAATCTTTTTGTGCAGTATTGTTTAGTAAGGACAAATCCCTCAGAACTACTACATCAAAAATACTCTTCCTCAATACTTCCTCAAAAAGAACATTGTTAAGTGCAGTTGGAAGCAGATTGGTTAAACTCTATGCATTATCTCTCTTTCATTCCACTCCTCTCATCTTTCTAGCAGTTTTCTCATTCCTTTCACATGATCGATGCTCTCCTCCATCCCTGTAGTTCTTTGAAATATATTTTCCTTCTCTGCGTGTTGCTCTCTTGACAGAAACCCCAGCCTTGCTCCTAATCATTACAGCAGTAGCAGCTGGGAGGAGGCACGTATACCCGTCCCGACGCCGGCGGTGTCACGCCTCTTCTAAATAATCTGACGGCTCAGGAGCAGTACTTCATAGCGCAGGAACAGAGGAGACGGCCTCAAATCAGCTCCTGTATCGGCAAAACCTTTCCATTTCCTCCAATGCTCAGGTGGTTGGGTTTAACCCACCATGTCCTTCCAATGATTATCATCTTTTTTGCTTGTCTTTCTGTTTCTCTAATCCTTTATAGCTGCTTGGAGCAGCAGTTTTCATGCTTTCCTTGTGTGGCATGATTTTTTTATTTATTTAATTTTTTTACTTTTTGTTCATGAAGCATTTTCAGAACAGTTAGGGGGTGTCTGGAAACTACAAAAATAGACTAGTTTAAAATCTAGATAAAACTTGTTTTTAAACTACTACGAGATCATTATCAGGTGTATTGGACAATTTAGATATTTATTTATGTTATTATAAACTTGTATAATGTAATGTAATGTATAATTATATTTAATGATATAATTACTAATATAAATTTAATTAAATAGTATTGTCTTTATTTGTTATATAATTATGTAAAATAATGTCATTAAAATGTATTAATATTAGAGATATAATATTATTGTATTATTTTTAACGTTTAACAATTATTTTAAACAATTAATTTTATAAAACAATTCTGTTAAATAATACAAACATAATTAAACTTTTAGTAAAATCAATTGTAACGTGAAGTGATATATAAATAACATTTATGAATATTACAAGAATAATGTCATCACATTGTTATTGTTTTGTTACATTATTTTAATATTATATAATATAATTAATAATATAATGCAATTAAAAATGACTACATAACAAATTAAGACAATTATAATGTAATAAAATATATAAATCATTTTATAAATAATATAAGCATAATATTATTGTCAGACTCTGGGCCAGGTTTTGTGCGTGTCTTTGCTCCCCATGTGCTCTGTTACCCAGTTTCTGTCTCTCGTGTTTTGAGTTCATTGTTCCCACGTGTCTCCAATGTTGATTGTGTCATTAGTTCCAGGTGTCCCTCGTCTTCCCCTCATCAGTTCCTGTGTATTTAAAGTGTGTTCCAGTTCTTGTTCTTTGTCAGCCGTTGAACGTCATCCTGTCATCCTGATGTGTCGAGTCCTGTGATCCCCAGCCTTTGTTTAAATCATCACAAAGCTCAGTGTCTTCCCAGTAATTCATAGCTATACACAAACTGGCTTGATTTGTGGCATCAAGAGATGGGCTGCTCTTGGGCTTCGGGGATGGGTTTTCTTAAATTAAAGCTTGAACTCTTGATTCATGGTTGCGTGCCGGCCTGCCTGGTGTTTCTACAGTTTTTTGTCCCCAGTTTAAACATAATGCATAACCAATGGGCATCTTGACTGGCCATAAAGGAATCAGGCAGTATAACAGTTAACTTTCTTCCGGTTTCTGTTTATCTCTATATGTCCCTCTTTTTTCGTTCCTGAGGCTGGGCATCTTAGTAAGAGCTGGTTAAGACAATAGAACTGAATGGCATGACAGTCATTCATTAATGGTTTTTGGATGTATGTATTTTTGTAATAGTCTTTCCTTCATTGCTACCAAATCAACAGCACCAAGAAAACAGAAACCGAAAGTATGTTGTAATATAATAAATATTTATTTTTGCAGTTATAAATATATACATTTAAAATAGAATAAAAATAAACAATAAATTAAAAAAATAGAAAAAATAAATGTTTGTCTATAGTTTTTGCTATTATAAATGTTAAATAAAGTTAATGTAAAAGAGATGACAAACCCTCTTCAAAGTCATAATGAAATCAGAGCTTGAGGGTTTAATCGGACACTAATGATTTCTCACCTGCAATGAAGAAAAATTGCAGATGAACATTCATGTGGGCTGGAAATGATGCATTATGTAGTATATTTGTGGATAATTTCTGGATCATGTTACATTTCTGGAAATAGATGAAGATATGCATTCAGAGTTATTAGTTGTAATCTTTTTGTGCAGTATTGTTTAGTAAGGACAAATCCCTCAGAACTACTACATCAAAAATACTCTTCCTCAATACTTCCTCAAAAAGAACATTGTTAAGTGCAGTTGGAAGCAGATTGGTTAAACTCTATGCATTATCTCGCTTTCATTCCACTCCTCTCATCTTTCTAGCAGTTTTCTCATTCCTTTCACATGATCGATGCTCTCCTCCATCCCTGTAGTTCTTTGAAATATATTTTCCTTCTCTGCGTGTTGCTCTCTTGACAGAAACCCCAGCCTTGCTCCTAATCATTACAGCAGTAGCAGCTGGGAGGAGGCACGTATACCCGTCCCGACGCCGGCGGTGTCACGCCTCTTCTAAATAATCTGACGGCTCAGGAGCAGTACTTCATAGCGCAGGAACAGAGGAGACGGCCTCAAATCAGCTCCTGTATCGGCAAAACCTTTCCATTTCCTCCAATGCTCAGGTGGTTGGGTTTAACCCACCATGTCCTTCCAATGATTATCATCTTTTTTGCTTGTCTTTCTGTTTCTCTAATCCTTTATAGCTGCTTGGAGCAGCAGTTTTCATGCTTTCCTTGTGTGGCATGATTTTTTTATTTATTTAATTTTTTTACTTTTTGTTCATGAAGCATTTTCAGAACAGTTAGGGGGTGTCTGGAAACTACAAAAATAGACTAGTTTAAAATCTAGATAAAACTTGTTTTTAAACTACTACGAGATCATTATCAGGTGTATTGGACAATTTAGATATTTATTTATGTTATTATAAACTTGTATAATGTAATGTAATGTATAATTATATTTAATGATATAATTACTAATATAAATTTAATTAAATAGTATTGTCTTTATTTGTTATATAATTATGTAAAATAATGTCATTAAAATGTATTAATATTAGAGATATAATATTATTGTATTATTTTTAACGTTTAACAATTATTTTAAACAATTAATTTTATAAAACAATTCTGTTAAATAATACAAACATAATTAAACTTTTAGTAAAATCAATTGTAACGTGAAGTGATATATAAATAACATTTATGAATATTACAAGAATAATGTCATCACATTGTTATTGTTTTGTTACATTATTTTAATATTATATAATATAATTAATAATATAATGCAATTAAAAATGACTACATAACAAATTAAGACAATTATAATGTAATAAAATATATAAATCATTTTATAAATAATATAAGCATAATATTATTGTCAGACTCTGGGCCAGGTTTTGTGCGTGTCTTTGCTCCCCATGTGCTCTGTTACCCAGTTTCTGTCTCTCGTGTTTTGAGTTCATTGTTCCCAGGTGTTTCCAATGTTGATTGTGTCATTAGTTCCAGGTGTCCCTCGTCTTCCCCTCATCAGTTCCTGTGTATTTAAAGTGTGTTCCAGTTCTTGTTCTTTGTCAGCCGTTGAACGTCATCCTGTCATCCTGATGTGTCGAGTCCTGTGATCCCCAGCCTTTGTAAATAAAAAAACCTTTTGATTTAGTTACTCCGTGTCTCCTCGCTCCTTCGTTCCTAGTGTGTGCAACGTGACAGAACGGCTGACCAAAACAGTAAGCGGCGCTCCTTCTCCCGTGTTTTGTTTTCGTTTTTGAACAGTCTTTTGTTTTCCTTTTTCCCCAGTATGTCATCCGCGGTTAGAAGTCCGCCCACTGTGAAGCGTGACGGCTGCGCCGTTGTCTAGCCTGCCAGCCGGGGCTTTCTCCAGCCCGCCAGCCTCACCGAAGACAAGCCTACCGGCCACCCAGATGTCGGCTTGCCAGCCGCGCCGAGTCAAGTTCGCCGGCCATTCCTATGGCAAGCCTGTTGCACGTTCAGATGGCAAGCCCGCGGGCAGTTCATATGGCAAGCCCGCCAGCCGGGGCCATCTCCAGCCCGCTGATCAGGCCGATGTCAAGCCCGTCAGCCGGGGCTATCTCCAGCCCGCTGGCCACGCATATGGCAAGCCTGCCGGACATTAATATGGCAAGCCCGCAGGACGCTCAGCACTCTCACCCGCCGACCACGCCTTTTCCCCCCAATCCAGAAGAGGAAACTAGGGGTGAGGAGAAGGGCGTCGGCTCCTACCCCAGAGCTCGCTCCAGTGTCAGCTCCAGCCCCAGAGCTCGCTCCAGTGTTGGCCCAGAACACACCTTTTCCCCCCGATCCAGAAGAGGAGACTAGGGGTGAGGAGAAGGGTGTCGGCTTCAGCCCCAGAGCTTGGTCCAGTGTCGGCTCCTACCCCAGAGTTCGCTCCAGTGTGGACCCAGACCACGCCTGTTCCCCCCGATCCAGAAGAGGATGCTAGGGGTGAGGAGAAGGGTGTCGGCTG
>NW_015635024.1:276531-277054 GCF_001515625.1 Sinocyclocheilus rhinocerous
AGCCCAGGGAGGGCTCCAGTCCCCGGTCCTGGCCCACGGAGGGCCTCGGAACCTGTAAACGCCCCCATGTATTTTTTTGGGGGGGTAGTAGGGCTCCAGCCGTAGAGGCGGGGGCTAAGGCCGCGGCCTCGAAGGCTGCTCCGCCATGACCTCCGGAACTGCCTGCACCACCATGTCCTCCTGTGTTCCCTATCCCGCCATGTCCTCCTGTGTTCCCTACCCCACCATGGCCTCCTGTGTTCCCTACCCCGTCATGGCCTGCTGTGTTCCCTCTTCCGCCTTGGCCTCCTGTGTTCCCTATGTTCCCTACTCCTCCTGTGGTCCCTCTTCCGCCTTGGCGCCCAGAGCTGACAGATCCACCATGGTGCCCATGGTGCCCCGCCTCCCGTCTGGTAACCCTACTCCTAGAGGTCTCCAGAGCGCCCACCCCCCCTCCCCATTGGATGTTTTGTGGCGTGAGGACACGCCTTCTGGGAGGGGGGAGTAATGTCAGACTCTGGGCCAGGTTTTGTGTGTGTCTTTG
>NW_015635024.1:277328-278019 GCF_001515625.1 Sinocyclocheilus rhinocerous
GATCCCCAGTTCAGCCCAGGAAGGGCTCCCGATCCCCCGTCGAGCCTAGGAAGGGTTCCTGATCCCCAGTTCAGCCCAGGAAGGGCTCCCGATCCCCCGTCGAGCCTAGGAAGCGCTCCTGATCCCCAGTTCAGCCCAGGAAGAGCTCCCGATCCTCAAGTAAGCCCAGGGAGGGCTCCCGATCCCCAGTTCAGCCCAGGAAGGGCTCCTGATCCCCTGTCGAGCCTAGGAAGGGCTCCCGATCCCCAGTTCAGCCCAGGAAGGGCTCCCGATCCCCCGTCGAGCCAAGGAAGGGTTCATGATCCCCAGTTCAGCCCAGGAAGGGCTCCCGATCCCCAGTTAAGCATAGGGAGGGCTCCAGTCCCCTGTCATGGCCCACGGAGGGCCTCGGAACCTGTAAGCGTCCCCAAGTAATTTCTTGGGGGGCGGTAGTAGGGCTCCAGCCATAGAGGCCGAGGCGGGGGCTGGGGTCGCGGCCTCCGAGGCTGGAAACTAGGGGTGAGGAGAAGGGGGTCGGCTGTGGCCCCAGAGTTCGTTCCAGTGTCGGCACGGGCCCCAGAGTTCGCTCTAGTGTCAGCCCAGGCCCCAGAGTTCGCTCTAGTGTGGGCCCAGAAAGGGCTCCCGATCCCCAGTTCATCCCAGGAAGGGCTCCCGATCCCCAGTTCCGCCCAGGAAGGGCTCCTGATTCCCC
>NW_015635024.1:278141-284578 GCF_001515625.1 Sinocyclocheilus rhinocerous
TTGGTGGGGGGATAGTAGGGCTCCAGCCGTAGAGGCCGAGGCAGGGGCTGGGGCCGCGGCCTCGGAGGCTGCTCTGTCCTGGCCTCCTGAACTGCTGTTACCACAATGTTCCCCTGTGTTCCCTACTCCGCCATGTTCTCCTGTGTTCCCTACTCCGCCATGGCACCCGGAGCTGCCCGATCCGCCATGGCGCCCGCTCTGGAGGCCTCCCGTCTGGTAACCCTGCTCTTAGAGGCCTCCAGAGCGCCCCTCCCCCTCCCCATTAGATGTTGTACGGCGCGGGACGCGCCTTCCGGGAGGGGGGAGTAATGTCAGACTCTGGGCCAGGTTTTGTGTGTGTCTTTGCTCCCCATGTGCTCTGTTACCCAGTTTCTGTCTCTCGTGTTTTGAGTTCATTGTTCCCAGGTGTTTCCAATGTTGATTGTGTCATTAGTTCCAGGTGTCCCTCGTCTTCCCCTCATCAGTTCCTGTGTATTTAAAGTGTGTTCCAGTTCTTGTTCTTTGTCAGCGGTTGAACGTCATCCTGTCATCCTGATGTGTCGAGTCCTGTGATCCCCAGCCTTTGTTTAAAGGGGTGGCTCATTGCGATTTCACTTTTTTAACGTTGGTTAGTGTCTAATGTTGCTGTTTGAGCATAAACAATATCTGCAAAGTTGCATTATTGAATATATATATATATATATATATATATAAAATGCAATTTTTCCCCCTTGGCTTCATTGCCTGCTCCATATATAACATTTTTTAAATATTATATAATGTAATTCTATTATTATTATTAATAATTTATTTTATTTATTTATTGATATAAATACTAATATAAACTTAAGAATAATTATATAGCAAATTAAAAGATGAATAATTAATGTAATATATAAATAATATTTAGAAATATTATAAGTATAATATTATCAGGCTATATATTATGTAAACTGTATTCTGGGATTGCTTTTTCCTGATGCTATCAAATTATAAATAATTTTTTAAAGGCAACACATTTTCCTTTTTGGAGCAGCTGTTCGAAACACGCCTGTGATGCCATAAAATGTCGAGGTTATGAAACCGAGATCGTGTGTGTGTGTGTGTGTGTGTGTGTGTCAGGTAAGTCAGCGCAAACACATTTATCTGGAACTTTATAGCCACAATGATGGGCAATTCATTACTGTGCTGCGTTTGGATATTAAACATTAGAGAATCAGTGAATCTCTGGCTGTTTACTCAGTTAATACAGTCTGATTTACTTCATTAGCCGCTGCTGCGGCGGCAGGTTGACTTGCCTTCAGTGTGAAAGAGTGTGAAAGAGTGTCTGTCTGCTGGGTAATTGTTTAACCTCATGAATAAGTAAAGCCCTGCTATTGATGGTGTTGAAAATGTCACGCTTAGTTTCGAGAGCTCTGCTACATATTGGTATTTTGTGGTATATTTGAGTCTTTAATGAGCAGCGTTCTCCTTTTGTGTAATATATTAGCGCGTGGTCAATAACAGCATCAGCCCTGTAATAAATGGTGCTGTTATCATGCGGTGGGGGAACACAATTGATCACCTTGATTTTCACGCCCTGTAAGGTGTTATTGATTAACCATAGCTCCTGTAGTTTTCATTCTTCTCCTGTTGTTGTTGTGTTAAGCTCATCAGATAATAATGAGCCTCGTTCAGATGCCTGTTTAATCGTTTATAGAGATGAGAGAGTTGTATTGCTTTGCAAATACTGATCGCTTGCTAAAAATTGTGATCAGTAACTTTCTGTCATCATCATATGTGTCATTTGAAATCTGTCTTTATTGAACACTCAAAGTGATTTTTTCAAGAATATCATGGTCATCTTATTATTCTTGATGAGTTCCTGACTGAATTAATGAGATGTGATTTGTAAATGAATCATTTTTGCAGTCTGATCTTTTCAGTGAATCAGTTGAATCACAAAACCAGTCTGAATGATTATTTTTTAAAATCATATGGTTCTCAAATTCAACTCACTGACTCCATGATTCAATTGTAGCACAAGAGGAAGGTTTTTTTTTTATTTTTATTTTTTTTAGCAAATATCAGCTTGCTTTTGGTCTGTTCATCACACAAATCTATCACATGAAAACAGAAGACTTTTAATATCGCACAGGATTTATATGTACCATGTTTATGATCATTTTATGGTGCTTTTGCATGAAGCTTGACAGCCCCAGTTCTCTTTGACTTTCATTGTTAAATAAAATGACACTTTTTACCATATTTCAAAATCATCTTACATGAATGATTTCAAATATTCATTGTAAAAATATATATTACAATAACAAATGTTATTGGAGTGTGTTTTACAAAAATAGATAAATAAAAAATACATAAATACTATTTCAGTTTTTCTACTTCAAAATTCTGTTACTTGCATTTCTTTGTAATTATTTGTGAAATTTACTTGCAATTTCTGAGTGAAAATTGTTTCTACACCAAACTTTTTTTTTCAGCGTATTTGAGCATTTTTCAGTTTAGTTTATATTTTACATATTTTTTAACCCCTTTCATGCAGAGATCACTTTTCACAACCCAGTCAATTTCTGAATAAAATCAGGTTCTTTCCTGTTTTTGCCCTACTGTTTCACTGTGAAATGTCACATTATGTAAGTAAAATGAATTCTTGTTGACTTCAATTCACAGTCAGAAGCAGGTGAGATAAGCGTCTTATTTTCAGTGAGAGAAACTTTTTTTTTTCTTAAATATGTGTTGAACCTTTCCAGTGGTGCACCAAACGTTCCCTCGCCTCCCAGCACAATCATATCAAATGATCTTTTGCCAGCGGACCTGTTGAACGGCATGAACTCCCGGATGCGCGTGTCTGTCGCTGAGGAGCAGCGGTGAGAGCACGAGATAATTGGCAGAGACAGAGTACCATTTGGTGCCTGTGGGGTTGTTTGAAAAGTAATTGGATTTTCCCTCAGACTATGGGGGATTGAGCAGTGCTTGGAGAGGAAAGGAGCATGGACAACAGTGTACTCGACTCTGATTGAAAAAGAAGCAGGATGGCTCTTCCATTACGGCAAAAACACCATCCCTCACGGAAGAGTTTTTCTCTCTTGGATTTGGTGGCTCTCTTTGTCTCCTTGCATTGTTGTCTTCAGTTGCTGCAGCTGCTGTTATTATGAGAAGAGCAGATAAAATATCACCTGGTGTCCTCAAGTGTAGCAGGCTGAAGCACCAACCAAACGATTATGAGGTTGACTAGTTTCTTAAGCCTAACCAAAATAATAAATTTATTTAATTATTCATTACATTTTTTCAATTTATTTAAATTGTTATTGTTAAATTTTTTAATTTAATGACAGTATTACATTTATTTTAGTAGTTTTAATTTAAATTGTATTTAATTCCATTAAATGTTTATATTAATTAGAATGATTTAATATGTGTTTACTTAAAAATCTAATAATTAAATGTATTTAATTGTTTTAAATAGTTTATTTTAGTAAAATCTTAAATTAAATTTTCATTCAAATTTTACTTGCTACATCTCATTTTTATATTTTAAGTTTGAATGTTTTTATTTATATACTTATTTAAATTCTACTAAATTAAATGTATGTACATTTTATTAAATTATTAAATTACATTTTTCAATTTTCATTTTCGTTACATTTATTTTATTTTTATTTTTTATTTTTTTATTTGAAATGCATTTAATATTGTCAACGTCATTTTCCGCAATACATTTCAAGACAGTCAATTACCATCAAAACTGGCTCTGTTATATGTGATATTTGTGATTTTGTCATTTTGTGCAATAAAAAGTTTTAGTTACTTAGCTTATATATTTACTGAATATCTCTAAATTGCCCATTTAAAAAATTACAAAATGACCGTATTGAATAGTCAATCATGAAAAAATAAGCACATCCCTTCTCTTTCTTAGACTTGAGCTGCCGAGACCAGGACTGATTTCATTCTTCGCTTTACAGTGGAGAATCCCATCATGCTCCTGCAGTCTTCATCAGTGTCTCTGTGTTCTTGGAGTGTCGTTCCTGCTGGTCTTGGACCGGCCCAGGTTCAAAAGCTTTTGTGAAGTCTTGTTGTTAGTTCATCTTCACTGCCGTGTGTTTTGTGACAGAAGTAGAGATGACGAGTTTATACATCACCTCCAGAGTCCCGCTGAAGATCAGCCTTCTCTTCAGACGGGAACCAGAAAATGAGGTTGGCTTTCACTTCTCTCTGGTTTGCCCACAGCACCAGTGGCTGTTATCTACATGTATATGCTAATTGCTCGTTTGCACCATTACAATTCAACAACAAATTCAGTAACACCTTGCTTAACTTGTCTTCAACACTCAATGGAGACAAAATACACTTGTATAAGAGTTGTATTTCTTATGAAAGGCATCTCAATAGATGGGTAATATCTCCTGCTATAGAGTCTCTGTTCTAGTTCAGTGATTCAGTGTTGTTCTGTTATATTTCTCAGGAAGTACAAACTCAATAGCTTTTGTATGATCTGCTGTGACACTCCTTATCCTTATTTTGCTTGACTGTATTGAAAAGGATGATTTTGTGTAAGTAATTTTAACTTAGTAGGTGAAAAATGGATTTTATTGCACTCAGGATTTTATACATATGGATTTTATATCACTTGATAATGAAAATAAGATTTTTTTCAGCCTTCATCTATCTATCTATCTATCTATCTATCATTTATTTTGTAAATGTTTTTTTTTTTATTTAAGACAAGACTTAAAGTATCAGAAGCACAAATCATATGCTGTTGTTTTTTGATAATTTTGTTTGATAATTGTTTTTGATAATGTTTTGACGGTTTGACAGTTTTGGATTATAAATCACCATCCACTTTTATTTCCTGGGAAAGAAAAGCTTGAATATTCACCCTAACATCTCCTTTACTATTCCATGGAAGTAAAACAACATTCAGGAATGGACATGAGGGTGAGTGAATCAGACAATGTTCATTTTTGGATGAGCCCTTTACGTGCATAAAACACTTCACAAGTCTTTTTTGTTTCTCTTTTTTTTTTTTACTAAAGCACAGCAGCGCTATATAAAACAACATAATATTTCATGTGCAAACACCCCGTGGCTCGTGTTTCTTCCCCCTCACTGCTTTCTCTTTTGATCTTGAACCATAGGAGGCCCATTCTGCACTGTCATGTTTTGCTCTGGTCCTCTAGAGCGCCCTCTAGTGGTTATGTTTTCACGACTGTTCCGCCCCCTCTTGTTATTGAAAAACGCAGTGTGTTTTTCCCAGGGAAATGCAGAGGTCTGTGGCGGCAGACTGAGACACTCTTTATTGCATATTACACTTGACTTCACATATGAGGCATCGTCACATAGCAGGTCAAAAAAATTACCCCAAACCTCTAGTAGTTCCTCTCATTGGTCACCTTTGACCTCACGCATTGTAAGTTCCCGTTTCTCTCCTCGCATTATGAAGTGCAGGGGTGGATTGACAGGTGTGTGTGTGTGTGTGTGTTTATTGATTGTGGGGTGTTGAGTGTGCTGTTGGGAAGGTCGGCTCTAGTGCTCCAGTGTTGTATATTACCTGCAATGTTTTGTTTCCTCCGTTCTGACCTCTGAACCCATAAATCTCTGTGAGCTGGGATACCTGTGGTCACGCTGGCTAAGTGATTGATTGTTGGCTTGAAAGCCCGTCTTTTATATAGCCTTTCTGAGCTGTTTGTTATTCAGCTTGTCTCTCTGAAGGGGAGCAGGCAGAGGCGGCGGTTTCGTATCGTCCTCGAGGGTCAGTGTGGAGAAGTGCTTACTTCCTTCAGATACAGCGCATACACAACACACACAGAATTAAACGTATTTCTCTTTAATTATGGGTGTTTTTTTTAAACCTGTGCACTGCTAGAAGATTAATCTTAAAATGCTTTTCACACTTAAAACACACACACTCTCACTCGTTTAGTTCATCATCTAACAATGTCCAAGACTGTTTTCACACTTTGACACAATAACAGCTTGATTTGGAAATTTTGCATGATAAAAAAATATTCTGTTTACCTGTGATATTTTCCTTGATTTTCTTTCTTTCTTTCTTTCTTTACTCCCACAAATCACATCTTGTATCACGCTCCTCACTGGTACCCTTGCAAAATACACAATAAATAAATAATTAAATAGAATAAAAATAAACAAACAAATTTTTTTTTGATTAATATTGAATTAATATCAGTTTCTCACAATAATTTGTTTTTAGATTGTATTTAGATTATCATAGTTTTACATAATGATTCATATTGTAATATATATACAGTGGTGTGAAAAAGTGTTGGCCCCCTTCCTGATTTCTTATTTTTTTGCATGTTTGTCACACTTTAATGTTTCAGATCATCAAACAAATTTAAATATTAGTTAAAGATAACACAAGTAGCATGCAGTTTTGAAGGTGAAGGTGAAGGTTTTTATTATTAAGGGAAAACAAAATCCAAAACTACAGG
>NW_015635024.1:285240-286856 GCF_001515625.1 Sinocyclocheilus rhinocerous
AAATACTTTTTTTGTATTTATTTAAGATTAAAAATCTGGGTCTTCAACAAGGCCAGTAAAATATTGATATTAATAATAAAATCCTTGTGAAAATTTTCAAATACTGTTTTAATGTGACCTTCATATAACAAAAAGAATAAAGTGGCAATCTCTCGAAATAAAAATCATCTCCTGGAACATAAAAGTGCCCAAAGTTGAAGAAATTTCCAAGAATGGATTTATGAATGAATTCACATAAATTGGTTCTGCTTTTGTTTCGTGAATGGAGCTTAATGAGTCCGTGAGCTGTTAACTCGAGAAGCTCTCCGACTGATTCAGTCCTATTCATGACGAATTTGGTGAAACGGTCCAATGCAAAACAAAGATCGTTTTTCATCATTGCATCCATCCATCGGTTGAAGGTGTGGAGTCACACAGATGTAATGACCTTTAACCCACATTTTCACCTTGGCCTTGCTCTAACAGCTGTACTTTTCAAAGATCCACTCTGCAGGAGAGCAGAGCTGTTATCCTTATCAGCCACCATCTGGATATCGATCCCTCAGCAGCATCTCCACCGTATCCCGTCAACATTTGATGACAGGCTGCCAGCAGTCACAACTCTCACTTTACCAACTAATCATTTCATATGCGTATTAGATACTCAGAACAAACAGCTGTGAGTGTCACTATATATGCTGATGCCCACAGGATGCAATGCTGCCATATATCATCAAGTGCATGTTTATTCCTAATGCACGCAACTTTGTAAAACACTCCTTTTTAGGTGAAAGTTTCCTGCGTGTCACATGATATTTAGAGTGCACTGCATACGTTAACACCCATCATGTGTTTGTGTGCCAGCAGATGATACACTGGATTTACAGATGATACAGCATGGTGCTGGTGTTTGTAAGGCAATTACAGATGACTGGGAAGAACATGCTGACTCCCGTGTCTGCACTTTATCTGTGAAATTTCTCCTTCCTCTCCGATAATCATCTGTTGTTTGCTTTGGCTGGAGGCAACACAGTTATCTCAGGTGACAGCACACACACAGAGATATATACAAAAGCAAGTAATATGCTTGCACAATATTGCCAGTCTTACTAATTTCATGAAACCCTGCCCTCCCAAAGCATGTCAGCCAATCAGAATACCTAAAGATCATTGATATGCAGAGACTGATTGGTTAGAAAAGTTAATGTTGCTTTTTTGCTTTTAATTGAATCTAGGGCAGTCAAGTGATTTCTTGCTTAAATAAACATAATAAAAAGTAATTATTGCTAAATTAGAAGCATGCAACATTCATAATTTTTTCCCAGTTTATCTCTGAATATTAACGGTACAATGGTATCTTTGTAGGACAGCGTTTTAAAAAGAATGTCAAATTTAGTGACAATGTTCCAGAGTGGCTATCTTTTAAATGTTTTTTTTTTAAATATCTTAATTTGCCAAAATATTTGCATATGGCCTAAAATCTGCCTTTTTTATGTACATAATTCTTTTTTATATCAAAGCAAAATTCTACTACCTAATTTTACACATTCTCTTGCTCTATAAATATTATTTAAAAAAAATTTATATAGGCCCTATATATATATATATATATATATATATATATATATTTAAAATAT
>NW_015635024.1:287217-300829 GCF_001515625.1 Sinocyclocheilus rhinocerous
ATTTAAAATATGTTGTAAGACCAAAAAACAGTCATATCCTTTTTGTTATTCACCTATTCCATGTTAATAATAAACTCAAAATGGTGAAATATCTACTCCACTTTCTGTAACTGAAGTCTGTGTTCTTTGTATTGAGTAAAGCGGTCGATCTGTGACATTTAGATCCTCTTTTGCTGAAACGTCTGTGCGCTCTGTGAATCCGCAGGTCAGAGTTCATTGGATGTGTCTGTATATGCTTGTGTTCCCTCCTTCTGCCTGTCATTGTTACCGTACGGCACAGACATATGCGGATCCCTGTAATGTATTTACGGATTTGATCATTCATCTCTCAATATAAGCTCATAAAGCACAAACAGATGGTTCACATCATAAGATGCAGATGAAAAATTAATTCACTGAAGGCCTTCCAAAAAGGAGAGGGTAGTAGGAGGAAGCATCTTCAAAAACGGCATTGCTTGGGCCGTTGAAATGTTCCCATTTAAAATGAACTCTGAGAGTAACAGAGGCTTCAGCGCAGCGTGGATTTGAGGGATGTAATGTTGTAGGTCTGCTCGTGTAACTCCTCCAAACATTTTGCGGTCATTTCCTCCATATCAGTGTTGCTTAGACTCACAAACAAGTCAAAGATCAAATCAAAATCACCCCTGTGCACTTTATTAATGCATTTTCCTGCTCTTTTTGTGCATGATTCATTACTGGATGTCCTTGACAACTTCCATATTTTTATCAAACAAATTAATTAATCGCTGGATATATGTTTGTATGAGCATTGACCTTATCTTTTGCACTTTAACTACCTTACCCTGGATTATTTTGGTTGTTGTTTTTTTTATTTAACTCTACTGGTTCTAAATGTTCAATCGTACAGGCTCTGTTTAAGTCTGTGAAATCACTTTCACAGACTTTTTCATTAACTGTTCCCTCCTGGTGGAATGACCTGCCCAAATCAATCCAAGCAGCTGAGTCCTTAGCCATCTTCAAGAAACGACTAAAAACACATCTGTTCCACCTTTATTTGACCCTCTAACTCTAGCACTTTCCATTCTATTTTAATTCTACTTTATCTATATTTATCTTCCTTTTTTTTAATAAAAAAAAAAAAACCACTAGCTTTCTATTTTTTCTATAAATGACTAAATGTAAATGTAAGTCCAGATTAATCTCATTCCAGAAATATATGGCAGTTTTTTTTTGTTACATATGGCTTACCCATCCATTAAAAGATGAATTAGAAATAGCATGTCTATATTCCTTTCTGAGTAACTGGCTAGCAACTTTTACTATTTCTTCACAATTATCTTTTCTTTCTTTTCGTAGATGTATAGTAAGAGCACGGTTTCATAACTTCCTTTTTATTATCTGTGGGATTTTGATTAGACTTTTTTTTTAATTATTTCTTTTTTTTTTTATTCCAGATCATCAGCAATGGATATATTCATGGAATATTTTCAGGAAACACTCAATCTAGGTTATATACTGTATATCCTTACATTTTCAAAATCCACATATAAAAACTTAAATTTGTTTAAACAATTATTAATGATTATTTGTACATTATAATTAAGAAATGTCATTATTTTTTTGCCTTAAAAATGCTGCATGGAGAGACCAAGATATGAATAAAATTTCCAAAAGAAAAACATTTTTAAAAGGTTTTGTAAAAGCGTATTCTTTAATTATTATTATAATCATTATTTGTTCTAATTCAATAAGAAATGTCAATCATTTGTTTGCATCCCACATATAACATCTTTATATATCTGTAGTGTTTTATTGAAACATTTATAATTCATGAACTCATTCTTGATGCCTGCCTGTGTATCATTGGTATAATATTGAGCACCTCTCAGGAGGCATCGCCATAGTATTTTAGGGTTTAACCATCCAAACATGGAAATTCAGTCAGTCATCTCCCCATCCAGACCTGGCTTATGCAATCATCATATCACTCATTTGATATAAACCAGCACTCTGCCGCAGTGCATAGCGTGCATCACCATGCTAATGTCTTGACCCTGCATTGCATGCAGCTGTTGCTCTGGCGAGTGAATGTAAAACTCCTGCACTGCAGCAGATGGAGGAAGCTTCTCACAGTGATGTGGGCTTCTCTTCAGAAAGCAATACATTTCATAGATACTCTGCACTCAAATATAATTATGCTTTGGCAGCTTTAAAAGTAATTTTTTGTCTGTCCTATTCTGTTGTGTTTCTTCAAAGTAATCGTTAAGCCAAAATGAAAAAAGTTTTACTAAAACTCATATCATCCAATATGCTTTTAACAATGTTATAAGAACCAGTGATGATGTCATTTAGTTCAGTGTTAGTCAATATTAGTATGTTTTGGTCGATATTACATTTAATTGTGCATGCTCATATATATATTATCATGTGTGTTTTTCCTCCTCGAGTATATCTCCTATATAATTTAGGCCATAAATGCCTGAAATATCTAAAGGTTCAATAGACAATCTCATTTTTTGAAATGGTACAATTTCATTTGTCAGGCAATACAGGGTTAAAGTCATATGGACTGCTTTTAATGCCGTTGTCATTAAAAATGTGTCCTTGTTCCAGAAGAACATTGTACTGTTGGTCTTCTGTAGGTTCGTCATCCTTCACCGCTCTCCGGGCTGCCTGTGTTCCTCCTGCTGCGGTGGACGATGATCGTGAGGAAATCTGGAGCAGCAGTTCTCGTGATCAAAGCCCAGGCAGAATTAAATATGACGTTAGGTGAGCCGTTTCCTTGAGTCGAACACGGCACGAATACAGAAGCTCACTGTGAGCCAGCGATTCAAGCGTATCTTAGAAAAGCTCCAGTAGGTTTTTTTTTTTTTTTTTTTAAAAGGGAGGCATGTTTTCAGGAAGTTGAAGAAGAGCCCATAATACTTTCAAGAGAAACTGAGATTTATTGACTGATTGGCAGGATGCCACCATTAATAACCAGCTAGCAGATTAATGAAGTATGTAGCCAAGCATGTTTATGGAACACTGCTCTTCATTATAGATGGCTTGTGTCTAGTTTAAAAGCACTCGTTTCTTGGATGTGTGCTAAAACAAAAGTCCCAAGTTGACTCATAGGTTTAGTGTTTATTAGACTTTTTTGTGCTTTGGAGCTCCTTTATTGAGCTTATTGGTTCTTCTACAACAGAGACGCATCTTATATTGCTATAGTTACAAATTTACATCTCAGAATTCTGTCAAAAAGTCGCAATTGTGACAAAAAGTGATCATTTTTATTTACTTTTTATTTTCTGTGGTGGACAACTTCCGTAAGAAAGTGGAAAGTCTAATTCATCCTAATGAATATGACTGTTCATAAATTGTTCAATCGTTCAATATAAACTATAATGCCGTCAAACGAATAATCGTGATGAATCGCATCCAAAATAAAAGTTATTGTTTACATAATATGTGTGTGTACTGTGTATATTTATTATGTACATATAAATACACACGCATGCATGTATATATTTAAGAAAAATGTTATATTTGTATCTTAAATATATTTATATATAATATCAATTATATAAATATATACATGTAAATACATATAAATATTTTCTAAATATATACTGTTTGAGTGTGTATTTATATATACATAATAAATATACACAGTACACACACATATATTATGTAAACAAAAACTTTTATTTTGGATGCGATTAATCGCGATTAATCGTTTGACAGCACTAATATAAACATGATTGGAGTCTTGTTGGGCATTTTATGTACTTTTATTTTCTTTTGGTTCTATAGAAGAATATTTAGATTCTCTATAAACTAGAGTGTGTTTTCTAGAGTTGCATTTAGTGTAAAATAATGTTCATAATTAATACCATCACTATAATTGATCAGTATATATTTAAAAAAATATTGCCCCCTTAAGTAGCTGTTGCAAAGTGCTTCACTATTTGGGGAATCTCTACTTTACTTGAGTTCTATTAAAGCGAATGTTACGTTCCCCTCATTTGTCTAGGGGACAGGAGGGGAGGTAACAAGTGGGGGCTCGTCCCTTTGTTTAAACAAATTTGGTGGGAAACTCATCTATTTGAGTTAAGTCTCTTTTTTTGTGCTGTTTGGCAGTTTTTTTGGTGGGTGAGGAAACTGTGGTAGATGGAGTTTGATTTGATTGCATTCACTCTCCAGCCTACCACAGAAGTCTTTGAACGTCGTAGGAAAGCTGATTTATTGTGGATAGCTGACTTCTTTAATATAAACGTTCCTAGGGAGTCAGCAAAAAAAAAAAACTATTAAGCAAGTGTTGCACGATAAGCTTGTGGAAACTGGGATTTTACCAGAATAGGCTACCATGGAGGAGGAGGTTTCGCCTGATGTAGCTTTGGGAGCTGTGTCAGACGAGGGCCCTCCTGCCGTAGCTGCGACGGAATCTGTTGTTGATCCAGTGTTGGCAATTAAAATGAAAGAGCTAGATCTCCGGATCAAGCAAGAGGAGCGTGAAACGTTACTTGTTTCGTAAAGCATGTTCTAGAACTGAAGTTCTGCAGGCACATCAGAGAACAGGGATGGGTATCGATGCATCAGCTGCACAATTTGGCCACTCTGCTCAGGGCTTAAATGGGCAAGAAAAGAGGACAGATCTTCCAGCACAGCAGAGTTCTGTAATCTGTAATCTAACCACTTGTTACGTTCCCCTCATTCGTCTAGGGGTCAGGAGGGGAGGTAACAAAGACGTGAACGAAAAATAAAGGAAAAATGGAAAAAGCGAAGGCGGAAACACACTTCAGTCCTCTGTCCCAGAGTGAAGAGAAGACCAGTTTAATGTTACAAATAAAAAAATTTTTATAAAAATTGGAGTCTTGTTGGGCATTTTATGTACTTTTATTTTCTTTTGGTTCTATAGAAGAATATTTAGATTCTCTATAAACTAGAGTGTGTTTTCTAGAGTTGCATTTAGTGTAAAATAATGTTCATAATTAATACCATCACTATAATTGATCAGTATATATTTAAAAAAATATTGCCCCCTTAAGTAGCTGTTGCAAAGTGCTTCACTATTTGGGGAATCTCTACTTTACTTGAGTTCTATTAAAGCGAATGTTACGTTCCCCTCATTTGTCTAGGGGACAGGAGGGGAGGTAACAAGTGGGGGCTCGTCCCTTTGTTTAAACAAATTTGGTGGGAAACTCATCTATTTGAGTTAAGTCTCTTTTTTTGTGCTGTTTGGCAGTTTTTTTGGTGGGTGAGGAAACTGTGGTAGATGGAGTTTGATTTGATTGCATTCACTCTCCAGCCTACCACAGAAGTCTTTGAACGTCGTAGGAAAGCTGATTTATTGTGGATAGCTGACTTCTTTAATATAAACGTTCCTAGGGAGTCAGCAAAAAAAAAAAACTATTAAGCAAGTGTTGCACGATAAGCTTGTGGAAACTGGGATTTTACCAGAATAGGCTACCATGGAGGAGGAGGTTTCGCCTGATGTAGCTTTGGGAGCTGTGTCAGACGAGGGCCCTCCTGCCGTAGCTGCGACGGAATCTGTTGTTGATCCAGTGTTGGCAATTAAAATGAAAGAGCTAGATCTCCGGATCAAGCAAGAGGAGCGTGAAACGTTACTTGTTTCGTAAAGCATGTTCTAGAACTGAAGTTCTGCAGGCACATCAGAGAACAGGGATGGGTATCGATGCATCAGCTGCACAATTTGGCCACTCTGCTCAGGGCTTAAATGGGCAAGAAAAGAGGACAGATCTTCCAGCACAGCAGAGTTCTGTAATCTGTAATCTAACCACTTGTTACGTTCCCCTCATTCGTCTAGGGGTCAGGAGGGGAGGTAACAAAGACGTGAACGAAAAATAAAGGAAAAATGGAAAAAGCGAAGGCGGAAACACACTTCAGTCCTCTGTCCCAGAGTGAAGAGAAGACCAGTTTAATGTTACAAATAAAAAAATTTTTATAAAAAAAAAAAAAAAGGAATAGCAAATGACTCAGGGGAGAGCAATTACCCCATGATTTATTCACCCTCAAGCCATCCTAGATGTATATGACTGACTTTCTTTCAGACGAATGCAATCAGAGTCATATAAAAAAATATCCTGGCTTTTCCAAGCTTTACAATGGCAGTGAATGGGGGTTGAGATTTTGAAGCCCAAAAAAGTGCTTCCATCCATCATAAAAAAGTGCTGCACAGGCTCCAGGGGGTTAATAAAGGCCTCCTGAAGCGAATCAATGCGTTTGTGTAAGAAAAATATCCATATTTAAAACTTTATCAACCGTAACCTCTAGCTTCCGCTAACTGTGTTCACGAGAGAGTGGTGTTCCAGAAGTCATGTACACCTAGGATGGCTTGAGGGTGAATAAATCATGGGGTAATTTTCATTTTTGGGTGAACTATCACTTTTAAGTACCATTTCTCAGTAATTTTTACACCCCCTGCTAAAAATAGTTTTGAAGAACTTTGGTGCCCATTGATTTCCTCTTGTCTGTAACTATATCAGTGTGTCCACGTAATGCACTGTACATGCTGTTCACGTTCTCATTTATTTCATGGACTGAAGTGGAGAGAGAGATTTCCACTCCAGTAAAAACAAGCTTAACAATCTCTTTTCCTCTTCTCGCTAAGAGGGCTTTTACACATTGGCTCATCTGGTAATAGTTTCTTTCCTTGTGGTGGCAAAAATCATTCCTTTTTATCTTCAAAGGCATTTTGATGGTCATGTTGTTTTGGTTTTGATGATGTTCAGAAGACAATTATTGGCCTGAGGTCCTGAAAATGATGAGTTTGTAGAAGATGCACTGCTCAGTACTAAGCCGTCGGCCACACAAGTGCCACTACCATTACGTTTTCTCCATTGGACCATAATATAAGTCCATTTCACACTATTAAGAGCCATTTAAATGATTACTATATTTGTGATTTGAGTTCATAGCATTTTGGTAGAATACCAATACCTGCTCTTGAATGGCCGTCAATGGAGAAAGATGCTCTTTGAAGCTAGGTGGTGTAGTTATGACATCTATCAGCAGGGGCTAATGGGTTCACGTTAACCAGCTAAACCTTAACCCACTGGTACTAACCGGCAGGCACCGTCTTCATATGATTTAGCATATTTTCTGCTTTATTCTCCCTGTGAAATTGAGTTCTCAAGGCATCAAATTCTCATTCGGGAATCTTAATCTTTCTCTCACACACATATTGGCTGTTAGTTTTACCCGAAACATGGCATCTTGGCATTGAAAACTTACTGAAATTTAATGGCTGAATTCCCTGAGCATTAAATTTTTTTTTGAAAAAGCTTAAATCCCTGCTCCAGTTAAAACGGTTGAATGCACTTTCCCGGTTAAAGCGACTCTTTGCTTATCAAGTGGATTTTCTCACTGAATCTCGGTCTAAGCTCAGAAATGCTCTTGTCAGAATCACGGGAATGTCTCCAATTAAAAGCATTACCCAGTAATTACATACCGGCTGATCACAGCAGGCTCACTGAAGGCTAATTAAATACAGACGCTGCTCTGTGTTCTTCATTTACACTCAAAGAACGCTATATTCTCCATGTTTTCACTTTCTAGATGATTTTATGCTCAAGTTTGCTGTGCATTGGTGCAACGTGTCCTAGTTAGTATTGACAGGTATTCAGATGTAAAGTTTACACTTTTATATTTAGATAGACTCTGATACTTAAAATATGAAAAATGCATTCACTGCATGTGAATCGCTGCCATTTTGCTAACTTCAGCCAGGCTACATGCGATCTCTTTAAAGCCACGCCCACACAGAATGATTGACAGGTTGAAAGCCTTTCTGATAGGCTAAAAAAGACCTTACGTTCCAGTGGTGTCACACAGATAGGTGTGATTTCTAGGGTCTATTTCCTGTCAAATTGTAGGGCCATTTTATCTGTGGTATTAAAATCATTTTAAATAAATATAACATTGATTATATTTATATATTATGTAATAAATATAAATGCATCTATACTTCATGTAATTTATTGATGCAAAAATCACTGTTAAACATTATTTGAACCTACAAGTGTTAAGGAATTGACAACGTGTTTAAGTTCAATTAGTATTTAGTGTGTATTAATACTATTTGTACTATTTACTATTATACTATTAAATGATTACTATGAATGCATTAAGCTTTATTGTAAATTGTTAACAAAATATTACAATTTGTATATCTGAAGTTGTTCATATTGTGTTTGATATAGAACTACTTTACATAAATACTATGAATGCTAATGAGTTCAGTTTGTGTCCTAATCTATTTGTTATTATAAATCTTTAATTTGTCAACTCTGTCTGGGCCATTTCAGCTGCAGATTGCATTGATTTTCTTGGACACAGAGGGATTTTATTTGTGAGCTGAAATAGTTCCGTGTGATTCGTGACTGGGTTGATCTTTAGCATCGCAGGCCCTTGATTCTGAGAGCGATATTTCAGACAGGTTCGGCATAATTGAATTCATTAGGAACTTCATCAAGTGTATTCCCCAGTGAAGATGAGCGAGCCCTTCTGCTGTATTATCTGAAGATCCATCTTTAATTGTATTACCATTCACTCTTTGATGTTCCGCAGACAAAAAAAGAAAAAGAAAAGAAAAAAACATAATGATGAGGATTTCCTATTTACCGCTGCACCTTGCGTCAGAGTTATTTTGACGGGCCCCTTGTTTAAAGGAAAAGTTTTTGTCCTCTTAGGTCTGGTGGGGTGAGGCTTGTGGCCTCATGTGGCCAAAAAACTGCTTAGAAAGACGTAGAAGTGGAAAAGCTGAGGCTGGGTTTGGAGTGACGACAAAAGAGGTTTAAAAAAAATCAATTACTGGAAGTCCAAGGGGAACTAAGAAACTAGAGTGGAAATTATTTCTGATCCAGCTTTGGAATCATTTGCTCATCCCTTGTGGCTTTGGGGTTTTTTTGTGCATATTTGAGCACATTGTTAATGCCACTCTACACAAAGTAATGCAGTTAGTTTAGTTCACATCGAGAACTGGAAGACATTGTATTCATTAATTCTTTTGATTGTCTGTTTGTTCGTTCATGCATTCAATCGATCGATCAATCCAATCAATCAACCAACCAACCAACCAACCAATCAATCAATCAATCAATCAATCAATCAATCAATCAACCAACCAACCAACTAAACAACCAATCAATCAATCCTTTAATCAATCGTTCGTTCATTTGTTAATTCTTTAATTTAATCATTCATTTATTCATTTGTTTGTTCGTTTATTTGTTTATCATTCATTAATTTTTAATTAAAAAATAATTTATTTTTAATATATTTATACTATTTAAAAATAATATTTCATATTTAAAATTTTGAATATTTTTATTTAATAATTTTTTTATATTTAGTATGTATCTTGATAGTTATGTATTAACAGTTTATTTCTTTGAAATTCTCCTTTTGTGTTCCACAGAAGAAAAAAACATTATACCGGTTTGGAACATCATGAGGGTGAGTGAAACAAACAAAACAAAACAAAAACCTTCTTGTCATTTTTGGGTGAACTGTTCAAAAAAATCTGTAAAGAAATTATTACTTTTTATTTAGCAAGGATGCATAAAATTGATCAAAAGTATTCTTTTGAACTTTATCATAGAATCCTGAAAAATATATCAGTTTTTATAAAAATATGTTTTCAACATAATGATCAGCTTATAATCAGAAATGTTTCTTGACCATCAAATCAGCATATTAGAGTGATTTCTGAAGGATCATGTGACACTGAAGACTGGAGTAATGATGCTGAACATTTTGATTTGCATCACAGAAATAAATTAAATTTGACCATATATTCAAATAGAAAAAAAATAATTTGTAATGATTTTTCATAATATTACTGTTTTTGCTGTATTTCTGTTCAAATAAATGCAGCCTTGGTGAGCAGAAGAGACTTTTTAAAAACATCTTACCGACCTTACACTTAGTAGTGTATATCTTTAAGGGTCAGATTTGGTGATGCTGGAAGATAAGGAACAGCCTATTAATCAATCCAGGTTAGTCAGGTTTGCAGTGTCACTCATAGCAGCTACTGCAGGAAGTGTGTGAGTGTTATCATCCCAAATGAGCAGCAGCACTCACAGCGGTGCAGTCATGACAGTAAAGCTGAACTGGAAGTAACATGAGTCATTAATCAAACTGAGCGAGGCAATAGAGGAGGGATGTGAAGCTGAAATGATTAAATGGCTCTCCATAAGGTAAGCGTCTCAGCAGAAAGACTGTGCTGTGGCACATTCCTCACGGGCTGCCCGAGACCACAGTAATCAAACCCACATGAAGCTGTTCATCAGTGTCAGTCGAAGCCTCCTTCCCCTCTTCCCCGCTTTTCTGTCTCTTCTAATTGCGTTTCTTTTCCGCTACAACCTCCAAAAAAAATTTTTTTATCCGACTTGCTGAGTCGCAAAAACACTGGGCAGTGTTTGTTTGAAACATGGGTGTGTGCCCTTTTCATGTTTTTTTTCATGTTTTCTGTGAGATACTAAGTTTTTATAGGTGTTTTCTTGTCCAATTCACATTATCAGGAAACAACTCAACAATGGGTGTTTGTGTGTGTGCATATATACTATCCATGTATATAACTATATATGTGTATAACTTATAAGCAGTAGATGTTTATTATAAGCGCACAAGATTTTTAATGTCTTTTTAATAAATTAATAATTAATATTCAAGGATTAATAATATTAAGAATTAATCAGTTTATATCATATGACAGTGTAATATTTGTCTAAATATCTCGTGAATATAATAATAATAATGTAATAATCATACAAATAATATTGATAATAAAAAAATTATAATAGTAGTGTTCATTTTTTATATAGTAGTAATATATTTACATTTTTTATAATATAAAAGTATTAACATATTGTGAATGCAATAATAATATTAATAAATAATATGAATATTTTTATAGTCATACGCATTGATAGTGATTGATAATCATATTTTTATAATAATAATAGCATTCATATTTTGTAACAACAATAACAATAAATATTAATATAAATGTTTTATATGATATAATCATATAGATGATAATCAATTTTTAATAGTAGTATTCATTTTTATATAGTACTAATATTATATTTTATATAATATAAAAGCATTAATATCGTGTGAATGTAATCATCATCATCATCATCATCATCATCATTATAATAATTTATAATAAAATTAAAATATTAAAATGATCAATATGTGTGTGTGTTTGTGTGTGTGTATATATAGCAACATTTTATTCTCTCTATTCATTTTAGAAATGTTAAAATTTAAAAAAAAAATTATTTTCTCCATCCTCCTTTATTCTGTCAGCCATAAAAAAATACAAAAAACAAACAAACAAAAAAACAACCACAGCTCCTCTGGAGTAGGTTTTCATCAGCAGTATAGCAAAAACTTTTCCGGCCCTTCATGACCTCCTCACTTTCACACCTACATACGGTCTTTATCATCAAAATCGATGCGATTGATTCAGGTGGGTTTAATGGATTTCTCCTGGCTATGAACACGGGTTCATGTTAAATCATTTATCTAGAAGAGCTAATGGGGAAGAGAGACTGTAGGTGAGGACGTGTATGTGTACAGGGCTTATGCTTGAAGATCCAGAGCTTCTGAATGTTAACACATGCGAAACGCCATTGAACAGACTACATAAAGGAGACTTTAAACGCAAACATACAGTGCTGTTGCTGTGCTAATTTGATTTAGTACACACACACAAAACAGAGATAATTATCAATTGAACAATTATCTAAAAAATCTTTGCCCTTGAGAGGTCAACATGAGATCAATGAATTAGGTATACGCATTCAAAACCCCGACTTGAAGTTGCTGTTTGTCCAAAAGGTGGCGTTATAATGGCAACATTACAATGCTTCTGAATTGGCATGAGTTGCATGACTTGTTGGGTATTTACCTATTAAAATACAGTTTTTTGGGGGGGGGGGGGGTTTTTTTTTTTAAAAAAATAATTGTTGCTTGCAGCAATATTTTTTTTTCTGCAGATCTGTTTGATGACTACACAAACTACACACTTCTCTAAAGGAAACTATTTCAATGATTTCATAAACTCACATCTTTCGATTTTTTTTGCCCCCTCAGGTGGCTAAAGTGTAAGCCTTTTTTAGCTGCTCTTAAGATATCATTTTATGAAATAATGAGTTCTCTCAAGTGTAGATTCCTGTGCTTCCTGAAACAGGTAATGTAAAGCAAATCTTAGCAGCATAAATGAGAAATACTCTCTGTCCTAAACTCTGACAGACAGAAAATATGATTAATCATGGCTCGTCCATATGCAGTGGAAGCTATTATGGTTAGCCGTTCCGGGGCATTTGCCAGCAGAGCCGCACTGAATTTTGAGCAGATCTGTGTGCTCACATTAGACAAACTCAAACTCACATTAGATTCCTGCTGCAATGAACACAACCAATCTCCTGAAATGACAGATCCTGCAATATTACTGCTGCTGCCATCACGAAATTTGACTTTTTTTTTTTCTGTGCCATAAAAAATGTAGGGCGGGACTTCACCAGGAATTCATCATTTGAACGTTGCTTTGAATAAAATTAATTTACTGGATTGAGAAAAGTGGGCAAAACTAAAGCCAGCATAACTTTGGCTAACATTTAGCCAATAACTTTCATGGTCTATCATCCATCCATCTGTCTGTCACTACATGTAATCTTTTCATCCATCTATATATTCATTCATCACTATATGCCATCCATCCATCCATCTATCACTATATTCCATCAATCACTGTCATCCATCCATTAAATCCATCCATCTGTCTGCTGCTACATGTAATCCATCCATCCATTCATCCTTCCATCCATCCATCCATTCATCCTTCCATCCATCCATCCATCCATCCGTCCGTCTGTCCCTCCGTCACTATGTCATCCATCCGTCCATCCATTACTGTCATCCATCCATTTGTCCATTACTACATGTGATACATCCATCCATCCGTCCATCCATTCAACCTTCCATCCATCTGTCCATCGCTACATGTAATCCATCCATCCATCACTGTCATCCATCCATCCATCCATCCATCCGTCCATCCATTGCTATATGTCATCCATCCATCCATCCATCCGTCCATCAATCCGTCCATCCCTTTGTCATCCATCCATCTGTCCATCCATTACTATGTCATCCATCCATCTGTCCATTACTACATGTAATACATCCATCCGTCCATCCATTCAACCTTCCATCCAACCATCCGTCCATCACTGTCATCCATCCATCCATCTGTCCATCGCTACATGTAATCCATTCATCCATCACTGTCATCCATCCATCCATCCATCCATTGCTATATGTCATCCATCCAACCATCCGTCCATCACTGTCATCCATCCATCCATCTGTCCATCGCTACATGTAATCCATTCATCCATCACTGTCATCCATCCATCCGTCCGTCACTGTCATCCATCCATCTGTCCATCCATTACTATGTCATCCATCCATCTGTCCATTACTACATGTAATACATCCATCCGTCCATCCATTCAACTTTCCATCCAACCATCCGTCCATCACTATGTCATCCATCCATCCATCTGTCCATCGCTACATGTAATCCATTCATCCATCACTGTCATCCATCCATCCATCCATCCATCCGTCCATC
>NW_015635024.1:301668-303416 GCF_001515625.1 Sinocyclocheilus rhinocerous
TCCATCACTGTCATCCATCCATCCATCCGTCCGTCACTGTCATCCATCCATCTGTCCATCCATTACTATGTCATCCATCCATCTGTCCATTACTACATGTAATACATCCATCCGTCCATCCATTCAACTTTCCATCCAACCATCCGTCCATCACTATGTCATCCATCCATCCATCTGTCCATCGCTACATGTAATCCATTCATCCATCACTGTCATCCATCAATCCGTCCATCACTGTCATCCATCCATCTGTCCATCCATTACTATGTCATCCATCCATCTGTCCATTACTACATGTAATACATCCATCCGTCCATCCATTCAACTTTCCATCCAACCATCCGTCCATCACTATGTCATCCATCCATCCATCTGTCCATCGCTACATGTAATCCATTCATCCATCACTGTCATCCATCAATCCGTCCATCACTGTCATCCATCCATCTGTCCATCCATTACTATGTCATCCATCCATCTGTCCATTACTACATGTGATACATCCATCCGTCCATCCATTCAACCTTCTATCCAACCATCCGTCCATCACTATGTCATCTATCCATCCATCCATCTGTCCATCGCTACATGTAATCCATCCATCCATTGCTATATGTCATCCATCCATCCGTCTGATCAAAGTTTACACCCGTTCCTAAAGTAGTGTGTTGTTTTCACCCTTTACTGCATTCCCTTTTTATCAAAATATCCATCCATCCATCTATCTATCTATCTGAGGGCCTTTTCTGTGTGCTGTCTCTCTTAGGTTCCCGTAACGCATTATTTAAAATGTCTATCTGAGGGAGCAATTAACAGAAGCAGGAGCAAAGCCAAATGGACTGTAAGGCCAAGAGCTGCAGCAGCAGTAAGAGCATGGATTCAGCGGCAAACACGTGAGTTACTCTATTAGCTTGTGCACTACTATGACCTCATGCACACCTCCTGCTTAGGTCAGCGGGCACATTACCTGCCGTATTCAAACGTCTAACTTAACATTTTATGTTCAGTGAATAGTCCAAGACCAGGAGGAAGTCCACTAAATCTTCAGGCTTCAGATCACACCTGACCTTTACTATCCCTTCAGCATGTTTACAGGACATGTTTAGCATAGCTCTGTTCACTTTGTGTATTGAAGTAGAAATGGTGCACTGTGCTTTGGCTGATGTATGCAGAACCTTGTTTGGCCATTGCTGATTACAGTGTGCCAGCGCTGTAGTTAGCCGAGAGCACTTGCGGTTTGTTGTGCTCTCACATCGCCTGTCCTTTGTTTTAAAGGTCTCTGCGGTGCTGCTTGTTAACTGCTTTCCAACATTCTGCCAAATCCCCATCAACATCCCTAATATCAGGTGACAGTTTAATGCCTGGCAGGTCTTCCAGAAAAAAAGTGTGCCAGGCTTTGCATACAAAGTTCTTCTCTGCACTTCTGAACTTTCTGCTCAGAGATTATTGATTAAAACTAAGACTAAAAGTATTGATTTACAAACATTTTTGTAAATTAAAGTAATTCAGGGAAAGTAAATTTAAGGAAAGTAAAAACAATGGTTGAAAGCACAATGAAATGAAGCCATTTGTTCCATTTGATACCCCAAATGATTCTTTTACCATAATTACAAAAGAAAAATGTAGCTTTTAGAGTGCACATCTATTATTATTATTATCATCATCATCATCATCATCATCATCATTATTAATTCATAATTATAAAATTATTAGTATAATGTGTAACACATTTTTGCTAATAATATACA
>NW_015635024.1:303444-319384 GCF_001515625.1 Sinocyclocheilus rhinocerous
ATATATATATACACACACACACATATATACACTATATACTTTATATAGTAATTATATACTATAATACAGTAAAATAATTTTTTTGTAATAATTTTACAATCTATTACTTTTATTTTTTTTGTATTTTTCCTTTATCATATGCCCATTACATAAATATATGATTATTATTAACTAAATAATAATAGTAATAATAAAGTGGAATACAAAAATAAATGTCCATTGGCATGGCTTTCTTTTTTTTTTGTAGGATGAAAACATTTTAGTGTGTTTTTTTTTACCCATGTGGTGGTGGGAGTCAGAATGTATATTCATATTTGTTTTATAAAATACATTTATGTTCCTGTCTTTTTGTTCTAGCATATGTAAGAGTCATCGTGAGCAGGAATGTGCACTTTTTATGCTTTATGAGCCCAATCATGGTCGCTTCTCATCTTTTCCCTCCTCATTCTATTCCTTCCTCCCTCTTCCTGACCTCGCTCATGAAAATTAATATTCCTGCAGCTCCTGTAGGCATCCAGGCCTCCCTGAAGCAGAATGCGCACCACCAGGGCTCGTGGGAACTGTAGGCATATGACACGTCAAAACCTGAGGCTTTTTCATGGATGGATGATGCACTTTTTCATTTCTCCCACTGTCTGTCTGATCTCGGGATGAGCAGCGGCGCTGAGGCTGTGTGGAAGGGCAGGTAGAGGTCATGGATGGCTGTCAGGTGATGCTGTACTGTACCAGCACCAGTCATCAGACGCAGTAGAGCTCTGTCACTCTATACCATGAGGAACAAGGAGTTATTTCGTGATTCGTTTAGCGTACAAATATATAGTCATAGGCGGTGTTGAAACATGAATTACCGGTAATCAGTTGTAATGCTGTTTTGAGTGGATGAGTGGATGATCAATCAATTTTAATTGAAGCAATGGCAAGTACCAATTAAAAACAAAGCAATCATACATATGAGAAGCTAATTAGATTAGTTGAAACAATATTTAGTGCCAAGTGTCATTTTTCTAACGTAAAATGCTCGACTCTGTTGAAGGATGAATGTGCTTAGTTGAATTTAATCCAATTATCAATCCTACAAGTGCAAAAACATAAGCAAATCGAAACTGGAGCATAAAATAACACACTCACATGTAACTATTTTACATTTTAGTAAATTGGTGGCTAATTTGAATTGAATTCATACAATCTCCTTTGTACAATTTTGTGCAGTTTGCTTGAAGGTTAGACTTTTTTTCTTTTTTTTTTATACTAAAAGTCATACATTTCTGTACAAATCACATCGGATGAATTTATATGAAAATGCCACCTCACAAAGAGTTGGTTACTTGTGAGATAAAGTTGTACAATTGCACTTTTTAAAAAAAAAATAAGTTATTTCATTTTTAAATATAACAATATCATTGGATATAATGCAATGTTTACTTAAGTCAAGTTGGACTTTTTTGGCATTTATTGTTTATTTATTATTAATGATTTTTTTTAGTTTATTAGTTTTTAATAAAAAAATGAATAATATAAAATTTTATTTAAATAATATTATACATTTTATTGTATTCGTTTTTATTTTTTTATTAGTTATTTTCCATTTTTAATTTATTATTATTATTATTTCACAATTTTATTTATTTCTATGAATTTTTCAGTCATAGAAAGCCACATTTTTGAAGTTACCTAATGTTTCCATTATCATTTTCCATTATTGTGGCTGCATTGAAAAAGCATGATGCATGAGTCAAACAGCAGCCAGATGTTCTCTTGGACTGGCCACATACAGAACGACACCAGATCCTAGTGTTCAGAAACGAACGTCTAAAAACCAGTGCCCTATGTAGGGACCATGATATCTCACAGACTTGAGGGTGGACTCTGGTTTGTGTTTTTGATCCACTCTGTCCTGGTCATAAACAGGGGTGAGCTCTTGTTCTCCTCTTCATTACGGCGGCACTTTGATGTCAGAAGGTTTCGCATCCGAAAGCCAGAGGACTCGTATTATTGCTAGTTATTTCAGCTGGCACTTACACCTTGAGGAACCAGAAGGGCTTCGGCACAATTCCGCATGATGAAATGCTTTTATTGATCTCGACATGAGAAACACTCCAAATGGTTTCTTCTGTTCTTTTTATTATTTGCTGCCGTGACAGACACACTGGACAAAGCAAACAAACCCAGCAAGGGAATACGATTTCACTCTCAGTACATCAAACAGGAGGCGATAGGGCAGAAAGCTTGCATGCGAGTGTGTGTGTGTCTTTGGGTTTTTTGTGTATGAGAACGTCAAGGCCAGAGGACAGAATGGGCAAAGCATATTCTATAATGGTAAACCTGCTATAATGTAATGAAATATTTGCAATTTTTAAGTTGCTTGCACAGCTGCTTTTGCCCGCAGATTGTGTAGATACAGCACGCCAAGGATAAATGGCTAAACCCTGACCTCTTGAGCTGGACCAGCATGGCACTTCTTTCTCTTCAGCAGGGTTGAGAAAGTTCATCTCACAGGATCATGAAAATCCCATTTGCGCTTCTTGAAGCAATAATGACTCATGCCGTAAAAACATATGGAGCTCTCTTTAGCTGAGAGAGAAGATTTTTAATGCTCTTGATATGTTTGCACTGCGTGACTGGATGCCTTCCAGGAACTGGAGAGTTTGAACAGATGTGAAAACTACTGAGACCAACTAAAGCCGGCGGTCTTAAGAGCGAATCCTCTTGTAGGTGGATTTCACCATGTGTTCAGATCAATTCATTGATTTTATGAATTCACAGTTATCATAAGCTGCACTCACATCATGCCAGAATGACCATCAATTTAATGTAGTTATTTTCTTTAATGAGAATTTTTGTACTTCTCAAATTTAGCAAATTAGCATTGTTAATAGTAACATACAAGTAGAAAAATCATTGTCTTTGTCAGTATTTTTGTCTTAAACTTAACCTTAAAATGAGATGCATTTAGTTTTTTTTTAAAGGTAAACTAAGTTATATTTTAGGTTTTCTTGTTTTAAGCAAAAATCTAAAAATATTTTTTAATGTCTATGCTTAAAACATGCATATCTTACATTATTTTACTGCTCAAATTTCTCTTGTTCAAGGATATTTCAATATTTTTAATGTAAAACAAGACAAACAGTGATTAAATTTTTTTTTTTTTTTGCCATCTGCACTATTGTTCAACAGTTTAAGGTTGCAAAGTTTTTTTTATGTTTTTTTGAGAGATACAGTAAAAAAATACAGTATAAAACAGTAATAATTGTGAAATTGTTTTCTATGTGAATATATTGTAAAATGTAATTTATTTCTGTGATGCAAAGCTGAATTTTCAGCATCGTTACTCCAGTCTTCAGTGTCACATGATCCTTCAGAAATCATTTTGATATGCTGATTTGCTGCTCAAGAAACATTTATTATCAATGTTGAAAACAGTTGTGCTGCTTCAGATTTTTGTGGAAACTGATATTTTTTCAGGATGAATAGAAAGTTCTTAAGAACATCATCAATTTAATAGATCCTTGCTGAATAAAAGTATTAGTGTCTTTCATTAAAAAAAAATCTTTCTGACCTATAGTACTATAGTAGTGTTCTAGTAGTATTTTGCTAGTGCTATTTTTCTAAATTGTGTTAAATATTTTGCTGTCATCAGTAACAAAATCACAGGAATTAATTTTGAATGTTGCCAATAATTCTGACATTTTATGAATGTAGCTGAACACTGTGTTTTTGTTTTTCCAGGATCTAAAATATAATGTCAGATGACAATATTATACATTCAGTTCTGAATAGCAAAAGATGTAGACCAAAAATGACATGTCAGATATTGCTCTCAGAAGTCTGTTATAGCTTCCTTCATGCTGCCTCGGGTGACATTTACCGCAGTGCCAATTCCATACGGCCTTTTTCTGTTTCTGTTGGAAACCCTTATTCAGAGAGCTTTACAGCCTGTCATAACTGTCTCTTCCACCTCACAGGGTGGAGAGTAAGAGAGAATGCTGTTTTTCAGGAGCTGTGTCGATACAGTGGAAGTGAAAGAGAATGGCTAACACATCTGACGTAATGCCAAATCCTTTACCGAGTCGTTTTTGAAAAGCCTCCAGAGCCCATATAGACTACAAGCTTGGTTTTTAAAGTTCAGCTTCTGCTCCTGTCGGTTGTCCACTGCGTCAGCAAGAGCTCCAATGCACACATTGTCAATAAGCATTAAAATGAATGAAGAAAAGATTGCGGCGTATTGAGTGTGAGGGCAGCCTGTCTCAAACAGAAGGAGCTTTTAATCTGCTGTAGGAAACTCTAGCAATGCTTCAGATTACCAAACTGACTCACTGCATGACAAGCTAAACAGCTTCTTTAACCTCTACTCATTTACTGTAGGTGGTTTAGGAAGTGACAGGTTTATAAAACTAAAATACTTTCAGTATGGCAGCACATGAAAACCACGCACCATATGTGCGTCCTTTGCTTTTCATTATGTTGCATTAGCACTAAAAGCTTCCAGTGAAGTGACAGAGACAGAAAGAAATATGAAATTGCCCAACGCGTCAATTTTCTTCCAACCAAAAATCGCTAGAAGACATAATTATGATATCCGAACTTGTTTTTGAAAAGGCTCCAGAGCCCATAGACCACAGAAGTCAGTTAATTCTCAGCACTTAAAGAGGTGATTATCATGTGTATTACGTGTTCAGTCTATAAGTATGTGTATGTATGCAGGCCCGTAGTGTTTCTTTACAAAGTAACATCGCCAACTACTGGCCGGGCATGAATAATACAGCGGATCCGTGTGAACAGGGATCATTTTGACAGTGTTGTTGTTTGCTCAAAAACTTTTTTCCGTTTTTAGTACAATCGTTGTCGTGTAAACATACTCTAAATGACAAACAAACCAAATAAACTGTGGTTGGTCAGTTTTCATATCAGCCTTAAGTGTCCAGAACAAGTTGTGAACTGGACCAGACGGACTCAATAATTCCATTTTGAAAAAGAGTTCTGAAGTACACCAAAAAATTCAGAATTCAGACTCAGAAATTGCTAGTAAATTCCACAGTTAATTACAAAGAAATGTCAAGTAACATTGAATTAAACATGACATTTTGAAGGAGCAAGACTGTATTTTCTTATAAAACACTCCAGTAATTTGTTTTATATACAGTGTGCTATAATGATATCAACCATATCAATTTATTACTGACTATTGATCCATTTTCCCCATCTCTTCTTATTGGTTTGCCATATAGGCCAATGGTAGCGTGACCTGTCGTGGCTGTCCGCGATGGAGAGTCAAGTCAAGTCAAGTCACCTTTATTTATATAGCGCTTTTAACAATACAGATTGTGTCAAAGCAACTGAACAGCATTAATTAGGAAAATAGTGTGTCAATAATGCAAAATGACAATAGTAAACACTCATTTTTCAGTTAAAGGCAGTTCATCATTGAATTCAGTGATGTCTTCATTCAGCTCAGTTCAGTTTAAATAGTATCTTTGCAATCATTTGCAATCAAGTCAACAATATCGCTTGAAATGAAGTGTCCCCAACTAAGCAAGCCAGAGGCGACAGCGGCAAGGAACCAAAACTCCATCGGTGACAGAATGGAGAAAAAACCTTGGGAGAAACCAGGCTCAGTCGGGGGTCAGTTCTCCTCTGACCAGACAAAACCATCAGTTCAATTTCAGGCTGCAGCAAAGTCACATTGTGCAGAAGACTCATCTGGTTCCTGGTGGTCGTCTGAGACAAGGTCTTTACAGGGGAATAACATCTGTATCTGGTGTTCATCTAGTTGTCCTGGTCTCCGCTGTCTTTCAGGGCTGTAGAGGTCCTCTCTAGGTGCTGATCCACCATCTGGTCTGAATACGTACTGGATCCGGGTGACTGCAGTGACCATCTGATCTGGATACAGACTGGATCTGGTGGGTTGTTTCAGGGTTGGCATCATCTGAGGTCCTCTGAGGGGTTGGCATCATCTCTTCTCAGGTGTTCTGGATCCAGACTGAAGCTTGTGTAAATCCTAGTTACCACGGGATGTCAATCCCGTGGCAAAAACAGAGAAACAAATTCAGAGAGGACTGAATGCTCATCTTTCAGCGTATAGCCGATCTTGACTTGCACGGCCTCCTCTGCATTACGCCTTTCTCCCGTAACACCTGTCAGATTGGGGCCTCCGCTGGGTCATTACCCACAAGCCTCTTTATTAAACTCATCTGTCAAACGGCACATCATAAAGAGAAAAACCAGCACAAATGCAGACCCACATCTCTCCATCTGTTAGGTAAGCATCGCAAATCATTATCCCGCCATCTCTGCTCGACTTTCTCGTTATTGACACACAGGCTTACAGGAGCTTTCTAAACCATCTCTTTATGGTGTATTATTCCCAGCTAAAGTCGAGAGGTGAATGTTGCTTTGCCTAATGGGCTGTTTTTGGAGTTTTGAATGCATTGATGTCTGATATGGTATGTGGGGAGGCTGCCTTTAAAGTCTGTCATTTAAAAGAAAAAACTACATGCAGTGTGTATTTTCTGTGGCATTAGCAGCACCAAATTGCAGTGTGTTTGTCTGAGCAAGTTTGGCTCAACCAATGAGAGTTTTGAGAATGAAAGAATACTTTTATTTAGAAAGGACACATTAAATCCATCAAAAGTCACAGTAAAGGTATTTTATGTTACAAAAGCTTTCTGTTTCAGATAATTGCTGTTCTTTTAAACTTTCTGTTCATCAAAGAATCTTTAAACGTATCCCAGTTTCCACAAAAATATAAAGCAACACTGGAGTAATGATGCTGAAAACTCAGCTTTGCGTCACAAGAATAAAGTACATTTTAAAATATATTCTAATAGAAAAGAGTTATTTTAAATTGTTATAATATTTCACTATATTCCTGTTTTGATTGTAGTTTTGATTCAGTAAATGCAGCCTTAGTGAGCAGATTTTGTGCATTCGGGCCCATGCTTGTGTCGTCAGCCTTGCTCTTCACAAAAATATGGCTTTATTCTGGAGAGGATGTTTTGAATAGATGCTTCAGGTACTCAACCATGATTTCAACAGTCGATCTGAATCCCTTCAGCTCTCTGCAGTGTGCTGGAGAGGATATGGATGTTTTATTTGTATTTGTATTTTTTTTTTTGCCAAGTCTCTTTTTCTGTCCACTGTATTTTCCAATATCTCCTTCAATTTTTCTTCTACTGCTTCCTTTACTTTATTTCTCTCTCTCTTCTTGCCTTCAGTTCCTCTCGTATGGAAGGCCGTTTCCACCAGTGAATAAAAAATAAAATAAGGTAATTGTGACTTTTTATCTCACAATTCTGACTCTTTTTTTTCTCAGCATTGCGAGTTTATATCTCACAATTCTGACTTTATAACACACAATTGTGAATTAAGTCAGAAATGTGAGATATAAACTCGCAATTGTAAGAAAATTGTATTTTCCCCCTCTGAATTGGACTTTATAACTCGCAATTGCAAGTTTATATCTCACATTTCGAGATATAAACTCGAAATTGTGAGAAAAACTAGAATTACTCATTTATATCTCGCAATTCTGACTTTTTTCTCCCAATTGCAAGTTTATATTATGCAATTCTGAGAAAAAAGTCAGAATTGTGAGATGTAAACTCCCAATTGCGAGAAAAAAAGAATTGTGAGATAAAAAGTCGCAATTACCTTTTATTTTTATTATTTTCTTTTTTTATTAAGTGGCGGAAACGGCTTCCTATACTCTTGGGACATTCCAGCGTGGGAAGTTTTATTTAAGATGTGATTTGCATTCAAATTATTTATGGTATTTCTTTTTCACTTCCTGACAACGATAAGAAGATTTTTAGCTCTAGCACAACAAAAACATACGATGCAGGTGTAAAATGTTTTGTCTCAGTGTTTATACAATCAGTTAACATTCCCATTCATCTCATCATCTCTCAACATACATGATTCAGCATGGAAAGGAAAACTGTAAATAAAAGCACTAACAGTAATTTGCTTCTTTAGTTCTGAAAATCCCGTTTCCCACTGGTATTACAATATTGCGGCAGCGCTCATGTGCGTTCATCTCGTAAATGCGATCATTCCTACATGACTTGAAGGCAGCGTTTCTCTCTCTTTCCAGATATGTTCTCGTTGCTGCTTGTGTGTGCCGCTCACCTGCTGAGTGTGAGATTGCTCTCAGGCTTTAACTAATTGCTTTTCTTCAGCGAGAGCGCAAGAGGAAACCATTCGCCTTTGTGAATTTGCTGAAGCTCTGAACGTCTGGGATCTGGTGCTGTTTCTGGCACCTCCGTCCCAGACTTCCTCTGTCCTGGCGCAGATAGATGTCTGGAGTCGTGCAGTGTACAGAAGCTCCCCAGCGGGCAGCTTGATGATGAAAAGACTTCAAATTGACATCAAACATTGACATCAAAAATCAGGTCAAAAATGAAAATCAAACTGACGTCGAAAACTTAACGTCCAGTTGACATCCACACACTGATGTTCTTTCAACCACCAAAATAACGGCACAAAAGCAATGCAATGAAAGAACTTATTCAGCAAACTGGAATGGCATCTTCTGATAGAGTACCGAATCTCCAGATGTAAAAACAAGCAAAGAAGAAGCGGAAACAATCGATCGAAGCATTGCTTATGCGCATGTAAGCTTACCTGATCATCTAACTGTCAACAGCATTTAAATCAAAACTGCGTAACATTACCGAATGAAACGATGACCCAGGAAGTGTTATAAGACTGTGCAAGCTTTGGGGGTGATCTACTCCATCTATGTTTTGATCATCGATCTGAATCCGATCCGGATGTAGTCTTTAACAAAAACACGATTTTCTCAGCTTTGTGCTTCTTTTTTTAATTAAACTTACCCACATTCAAGTGTTGATAAGGGAAAAAATGCACAAAGCTAGAATAAAACGGTTCATTTTGTTTAAAAGGAGAGGCACTGTTGTAGAATGTATGTACATATATTAATTCAACAAAATGTTATGGGGCCATGAAATTTTCTGTGAAAATGATCAAAGAATTAATATTGTTCTCAAAACATTAGCAAAAGAACATGATTTATGCATGGTTCTTGAAACGTTTTAGTTGGACATTTTTTGAATGTTGCTATATGATTCAAAATGTCCAGAGAACATTCAAAAGTAATGTCTCCATAATGTTTGCAAAATGATCAAATGGAATGTTCCCTTAATGTTTGTATAACCAAGAAAAATGTGACCCTGGAGCACAAAACCAGTCTTAAGTCGCTGGGGTATATTTGTAGCAATAGCCAAAAATACATTGTATGGGTCAAAATTAATTGATTTTTATTTTATGCCAAAAACCCTTATGACTGGTTTTGTGGTCCAGGGTCACAAATGATTTGATGATGGACGATTTGAACATTCACAGAACACTGAGAAATAACATTTTCATAACTTAATGGAAGAGTTAGCAAAACGTTCTTAGAACATATTTTTGTTTGCTTAGATTCCTTTGTCTTTTCCCTTCTTCTTCTTCTGTATGCCCTACTCACTCAGTCCTGGACAACAGGTGCCCTGTCTCTGGACTTCAGCAGTCCTGTCAGGCTGGAGTTTCACTTCAGCACTCCATTGGGAATAAAACTCAGAGTCTGGATATCCAGGAATCTTCGTATGCCAGCGGCCGATAACGAGTTGACACACAACCCGCTGTAAGCAGGTGATCCTCACATTTCTCATGTTTTTGAGTTTGCTCTCCGTTGTGTGCTTTTTGTCTTTGTTTTGTTTTCTTCCTCCGTCTGCCACAGCAGCATTGGCACTGCAAAGTGAATCTCCCAGTGCCCCTCACACAGGCAGAATGCCAATTAAATGTGCCGAGTCATTGGCAGACCCACGAGGAATCTACCTCCACAGAAAGAGCTGGGACGCCCATAATTTATAAGGTTGTGCACATCCCTTAATATATGTATATGTATATATATATATATGAATATATATATATATATATATATGTACACACACATATATATACATATACATATGTATATATACATATAAAGTATTGTTAAAACATGATTAAACCTTTGGAAACACTATAACAACACTTAATTAGCTTAGGCACATGCTGAAGTTGAGTAGCAATTATGGCCAAGTCAAAAGAGCTCTCACAAAAGCTAGAGAGAAGTAGTATGATAGTAGTTATAAGAACATTTCCAAGACACGAGTTCTTGGAGACACAGCTGGCAACATCATTAATAAGTTTAAGACTAAAGAAAAAGCACAGTATAATCGCAGGGAATAAAATGTTTGATTAGAGCGGCTCAGAAAAACCCTCCATGTACTGCAAGATGACCTGATGAAAGGAGGAAAAACATTTCAATGTCAGTATAAGAAGAACTCTGAACAAGCACAAAATTGGACTTTTGGGGGCTGAATAATTTTGTACATGAATGTTTAGAGCCAGTTAGATTTATTTTATTTTTTTTCCATTTTTCATCGAACTTCACATTCTCAGAATAATAACCTTTATATAATGTGTAATAATAAACTTTTTATAATAATATAATGATGTCTTTTATAAAAATTTTGTTCACGTCAGCAGAATGTCTTGCAGTTCAGGAGTGTTGGATAATTGTGATTGCAACTACATATATGTGTGTGTTTATACAGTGTTTAATATATATATATATATAGAGAGAAAGAGAGAGAGAGAGAGAGAGATTTTACTCTAAGTAATGATTCGCAATTAGGATGACAGCATTGAACCTGACTGCATAAATTTACTCTAAATACAACAACAACAAAAAACATTAATATAAAGCTAAGTTGAAAACACATTGATGAACAGCAGCATCTGAATATGCTGAATATATTGCTATGAAAGTGGGGCAAAATGCCACAGAGACACGCATCAGTGAATCGTTTACATGAACCATCTGAACAAACCAATTCACTTCTAAATCAATCAGACGTTCCAGTGCTAAATTTGACAGAGGGGATGTTTTAGAAGAGCACATTTTGATTATTGCCTCGGCTCCCTCAGCTGTGAAGCTAAGTGTCATTAGTGTCTCATTTGAAACTGCTATGTAGCATTATGGTAAAATAACGCTAAATTTAGTTAGCCTCTCCCCAACTTTGACACAGTTCAAATGAAAGTGAGGCAAAATGCCACAGAGACACGCATCAGTGAATCGTTTACATGAACCATCTGAACAAACTGAAATTCACTTCTAAATCAATCAGACGTTCCAGTGCTAAATTTGACAGAGGGGATGTTTTAGAAGAGCACATTTTGATTATTGCCTCGGCTCGCTCAGCTGTGAAGCTAAGTGTCATTAGTGTCTCATTTGAAACTGCTATGTAGCATTATGGTAAAATAACGCTAAATTTAGTTAGCCTCTCCCCAACTTTGACACAGTTCAAATGGAATTGCATAAAAACCTGCAGATTTTTCCCCGAAAACCAGCACAGAAATGATGAAAAAAGGTCAGCAGATCCCGTCTGGTGCTGCTTCGGCAGAGTGACTCATTCTTGTTTCTTTACAGGAGACACATGCTGCACTTTCATCTGATTGGTGCCCAGACATTTCTGAATCCTGAGTGAGTCATTTAAAAATACCTTCATGTTCACGGGTACAGATCCTCCATGATTATCCATAATTATGCTGATTTCGAAGATGCCTCATTCAAGTTATTTTATGTATCCTTCAGGGAAAAGGCAAATGCTCACTGAAAAAAAAAAAAAAAGTCCAAGCAAGAGAAATGTCTGATAAACAAAAGTCAAAATATGACTAATGATCCCCTCACAGTTTTACAGTCCAGAGAAGATGCCGCTGGACAGGTAACAATAATCACATTCATGCAGCTCGCATTGGTGTGTTTTCTGCAGATGCAGCACTTTGAACAGGTAATTACAGAGCAAACGGAGGAGATGAGTTGACAACTGTGCGAGGTGGAGGATTTGTTTATATTTCCAAGGAGAGAGATTTGAGGTGCAGGCATAACACTCGCTGACCTAAAAAACTCTCTCTAATGATGCCAAAGGCGATAGGATTTAAACAAACAGTTCAAACAGTCAGATCAACAGCAGAACACATTCACTCTCAGCCTGAATCCTGCGGGAATTTCCATACTGATCTAGGATGGTTTGTGCTGGTCTTGCTGGTGAGCAAGCACTTGAGTTTCTTTATATCTCTCTTTATGTGTACATCACTCTTCAGAAATTTAGGGTTGGTGAGAGTTTTTTTTTTGTTATGTTTTTGAAAAGTCTCTTATGCTCACCAAGGCTGCATTTATTTAATAATAATAATAATAATAAAAAAACAGTAAAAAAAAATATATTGTGAAATATTTTTACTATTTAAAATAGTTGTTTTCTGTTTTAATATATTGTCAAATGTAATTTATTCCTGTGATCAAAGCTGAATTTTCAGCATCATTACTCCAGTCTTCAGTGTCACATGATCCTTCAGAAATCATTCTAATATGCTGATTTGCTGCTCAAGAAACATTTCTGATTATTATCAATTTTGAAACAGTTGTGGCACTTCCTATAGTTGTGGAAACGGTGTTATTTTTTTTAAGGAAAAAAAAAAACTTGCAAAAACTTTTGCCAATTGATGCCATTTAAAATAATAATAAAACATTTACAGCATATAATTTATATTTATTTAGCTGATGCTAAATAAATAAATAGTAACTTAAGTAAATAGCGACTTTTGTTACAAAAAAAAACTTCAAACACTTTTCTTTTGTCTTTGTCACTAAGAAATGATTTATTGAAAAAAAGACATATTCTTTTTGTTTTCACTGTTTTGTTGAATAATGAAAAGTTACGCTCTTCAGTGGAAAAACCGAATGACTGATTTCGTTTTTTTTTTGTGGTTCAGTGGATGTTTTGCCCATAACTTTTTGTTGTTTTTGTTCTTAAAAGTGTGAAATTGACACTTTTTCTTTGACATCTCAGTAGTGTTAATTTTGATAGCAAATTTTGATTTAGTTTTAGTCATAGTCTTTTGACTAAAATGCCATTTAGTTTTAGTCATATTTTAGTCATCTGAATTATTTTTAGTTTTAGTCTAGTTTTAGTCGACTAAATATCATAAGATTTTAGTCGACTAAATCTACAGTAAATTTAGTCGGCTAAAATCTAATGGGTTTAGTTACAGTGCATTTATTAAGCATTTCTCTAAAGTTTCCAAACTCATTATGTAGGTTATATAACATGCCTTTATGTTAAAATTAAATAAAACCACTTCTCATAAAGAACAAGAACATGGTCTTCGAACATTTTTCTGTCTTTCTTTTGTTGCTTGATTAACATCAATGACTTGGACAATAGCAACTAAATTAGGCTGCTGTCCCTTTAAAACCAAATGCACAGCTGCAATGGATGCAATGTACTGATACACGTTCTCCCTACTGTAAACGTTCACTTAAGACGTAATCAACTGTGTTTACGTGAATACTCGTCAAAACGGACAATTCGATATCATTTTGTGTGTAATTCTCCGTTCATTGCGTCGTCAGATTTATCCATATGTCTGCTCTTCTCTTACTCCCACATATTGACATTTTTGAACGTTTTATGGGACGTGCAGCAAGTGTATGTTAGCTTATGTCCTGCCGGTTCATATGTCCGCATCTAACCTTCGAACCACGCAGCAGGTTCGTTCTGAATGAATCTCTTCCCAAATCATCCCTCCCTAATATTTTTGTCTCGTTTTTATTCGTTGACGAAAATGTCAATAGATTTACGTCATAGTTTTTGTCATTCAAAAAGAGCTTTAGTTCGTTATCGTCTCGTTGTCGTCAGTGAAAAAAATTTAGTTGACGAAAATTATGACGAAAATTATTCGTCAACGAAATTAACACTGCATCTCAGTTGAGGATATTTGCTATAGTGAAAAGTTTGGGACTGTGTGTTCTTGAGGTGCCAGAAGCCGATCAGCATTGTCATGATACCATTTTCCTCCAGAGAAATTGGTCCTATGACAGTCATGGCTCAGGTGATTAGCTCAAAAATGTTTGTTCAAAAAACTGAATGTTCATGAGAAAAGATGGCATCATGCCGGTCATGTACTCCCAGAGGCTCATGCTCCAGCCGACCAGCAGCCATTGGTATCAACGATAATGCTAACGGATGGCTTTCTCCAGGTATGTTGAATTAAAGGATGATTGAAATTTATCGGATTCGCTCCAAGTCCCGCAAGGAGCGGCACATACACTTTGCCCTCGTTAACAGCTCGTCGAGGCAATAGGCCACCAGTCTACCTGTGAAGTGTTTTGATAGAGTCCCATCATGCAGAAGTAACGTTTCCATCTCGGAATACAAATGTGCTGAACGAGCGCCGAGAGTTCCCTTGATCCCTTTTTCACAGTCATTTATAAGTAAATGGGCCTTGTAGAAGAAAGTGAATATGAAAAGGAATTGCTAAAGATCCCCTCTGGGTCTCGCCCAAGTAATGTAATATCTATTCATGAAAGAGGATAAGCATCTGATAGGGGCAATCAAGTAGAGTCAGATTGGAGCCGTGACTTTTCGGCTAGAATACACGATTCGATGCAATCTTCAGCTTCCCGTTCTGGTTGACGGCTTTCAGAATAGAAATGAGTCTAGCTGTACATGCACACGTCAATCTGTGTCTTTATCCGGAAGCTTTATGAGAAAGTCCAGTCATACAGAATGAGGTCAACGTAATGCATTGCCCCAAAGGGGCCGAATGGCAAACCCTGTACATCTGCATACATTAACGCGTGCCTTGCCTGATAAACAGCAGAGGCAGCGTTGGCGTATGCAGCCCTGAATGAAGCGGCTGTCTGGCCAGATTAGTTCAGTGCGCATAACAATCCAAATGAGCTCACCATGTGTGTTTTGCACTCATGAATGCGGGTAATAAATACCTCAGTATTGCTCTCCGGCCTCTCATCGGTACTTGTTAATCAGCCAGGACCTACTGAGGTCATTCAATTGAGTTGCGAGCATAATGAGAACTTCATCATCGGCAGCGGAGTGCAGTTGGCTGGAGCTTGTCCTCGGGGAGGTGTGATATTTGTAATAATTATTTGTGCGTGTGCCATATGCTGTTGTGCTGGCCAGAGTTCTCGCTAATGCGGCGAATCCTTGGAAATCCACCAGAGAATCGTTATTTGTTGCCTCACCGGTGAAGATGCTCCTCATTTGCCCGTTAGATGTCCTGCACTTCTGTGCATGTTCAGTTGGTAATTATATGTAATCAAATATAAAAGGCTCCATTATGCATACAGACACACTATTTCACAGCAAAAATTTCAAATTAAAATATATTAAAAAAATTAAAATATAAGATTCATTTACTGGATAATTAATAATGCATACAATATTAAGACTTGTTGTCATAGATTTCATTACATAAGTGTATTTTGTTTGATTTTCCACTTTTTTACCGGTTTATATTTAAAAACAAGTGCTGTAAGACAACATACACTGAAAACAAGTCTTAATATCTAATGCAGTGTTTATTCTCAAGCAAGTTTACTATATTGTGTGAGATTTTTCAGACATTTTGTGGAAGGTTGCCATTGGCAAAATTTATTTCTGAGGATTAGATTCTCTTTTAGTGATATGATGTGAAGATGAAAATCTGATGTCAGTATAGATCAATTTATTTTGACATACAGAAAATTCTTCAGAAAGTTCACAAAAGTTTTAAGCATCACTGACTTTTTATGTATTTTCAGTGATTTAGGGGAAAATGGTTTGGTGCAATGTGCTGAACCGGACTGACATCATGTTTCCAGCCACAAGCCATTTGTCCAGGCTAAACACAAAACATTTGCATGACAAAAGCACAGTTAACCATCAATATCTGATGTTAAATGTACATTAGTTGCCTCATAAGCAGACAACATCAGTGCATGTTCAAAGACCTTTTCTATTAGTTTTAGTTGAAAATACTTGTTCTTTTTACTCTTTAATATTTTTATAACTTATAATGTTATATTTTATAAATACAGTTATATTAAGAATATTTT